>NC_079508.1:58292755-58595605 GCF_030052815.1 Hevea brasiliensis
ATGTCAAACTAGCTAATGTGTGTTTTTTTTTTTAAAAGATGGTAGATGTACAAGGACTAACGGAGGTAAATCAAGTAATAAAGAATTATGCTATATTGTTATCGTTTTATGGAAAAAAGATAATAATAATAATAATAATGATAATAACAATAATAAGGGAGAGAGATGTTGAGAGAGGGAGCATGGGGCAAACTTGTCACAGAATCTAATTTTGTTAACATGCAGTGTTGGTTGGAATAATTATTTGTTTGGTTTGTAGAAATTATGTTATGTGTTGAGCTATCAACTGTCTCTCTCTCTCTCTCTCTTATGTATATCTCCATTTGTGCTTGACTAAGATAGATTACCTTCCTCCATCTACTTCTTCATCCTCATCTCACAGCTTATCCACAACTCTAAAGTGAAAGATCAAGGAAAATGATTCATGAACTAATCACCATGCAATGGGAGTGAAAATTTTCATCGGATGGTGGTGTGCACAGCTTTTCTGAATTAACAAAAAAGGAGAAAAAGGGAAAACTATCACAGTGGGAAATTCATCAACTCTTGAATTCAAAATGAGTGGTTGAGACTTTTAACTTTTTTTTCAAAAAAGAAAATGTGCAGTTATATATTCGGGACTAAAAATTAATCTCCACCATTGATTTGAATTCAGTGTTTGAAATAGCGCAATCATTATGGATCGTGTTTGTTCTAATTTGAGAGGGTACCAATCCAATTAATTGTTTCAATGTTTCGACAAATGATCCTCAAATTTTTAGTTGTGCAAATCAATACTTCACCCGCCACTAGTTCTTTTATTGTGAAAGAAGATTATTTAAACAAAATAATAATCCCATGTTTTTCGTTTACATACTCGTTTTTAAACAGGAACCAAAAACACTAGTTTTGGTCTCACATCCATCTTCTAGCTTGTGTAATCCAAAACACTGTTCTTGGTGTCTAGTAAATCATCACTGTCACCTTCACTGCAACTGCATTCCTTACTGTTTTGCAATCCCAGGCTGCAGTAGAAGCAGAACACTTCCCTACCTCTTCCCCCCAGTAGTTCAGGTTGGTGTTGAAATGGGGGGCATATTTTAACCTCAAGATTCAATTCTTGATACTTTCCTTCATATGGGTTTTCCTGGTGTTTGCACCTGCACCCACATGCAATCTTCTCTTTTGGAACTGCACCAAGGGAAGTGCTTGTGCTGTCTCCGTGAAATCCTCATCTGGAGCATCAAGGTGGAGTTTTACGATGCCTCCTGGAGCAAAGTCAAGAGGTTCTGACGTTTTGTGAACAAGCCAAGAGGACCATATGCGTACAATCATGGTAGATGTTGACTTGAAGAGATATCGTTGCATTCTTTTGTTCCCACTGTTTTTGGGAACTTCTAACTGAATATATTTCAGAAAGCTCTTTATAAGTTCCATATCCCACACTGGTAAGAGCAAACAATCATGCATATTAAATGTTTTGTTCTTTTTTTTTTTTTTAATTTCTTGAAATGTAAGAAGCACTTCATTTCATGGAAATGACAATTAAACAAACTTATCAAATTTTTTTTTAAAAAGGGCATTTTAATGTTAAAGGACATAAAGATTATCAAATGGGAACATCTCTGAATGGCATGGTGCGAAATTGTTGAAATTCCCACCATACACACCACATTTACCATGAAAACTAAGAGAAATATTTTCAGTCATACCACCAAAAATCAGTTCAAATAAATAAAAATATCCCTAAATCAAGATACACCCACACCCACATTTCAAGGCAAAACATTTCCAATGGAGCAGTATCACAGGAAACAAGTATATTTGCCAGCCAGAGAAGGCACAACATTGATTCCATCTGGTTTGGGGCAACAGAGTCGCCAATGAAAGTTAGGGTCTTTCCTCTCATCAATTCCAAAAACTTCTTGGCATCAAATCGTGGAAGTTGACATTGAGAGGGTTTCCAACGCGAATTCTCATACTCCTTGTCAGGTCTCCCATTCCCCTGGCAGTTCTGCATCTGTGTCAGTACAGGGCATGTGTTGTTTGTATATGATGGTCCCCGTGAATCAAAGAACCAAATTCCATGGTACAGATCACAACCTACAGATCAACAAATGAACGAACAAATTAGAATCCCAAAAGATTAAGAAATAGGATGAAAAAGAAAAGAACCCAGCATAAACCAAATGTTTTATATAAAAACAAATTTCAGAAGAAATATTCCATCTGAACATTTTTTTTTGCATGGTAAAAAAGAAGCCAAATATTTTTCCTATACAGTTCTAGATCTTTGACATTTATGGAGCAAAAACTTTATGATGGGCACACTTTAAAGCTGTTGACAAAGTAAAACAAGCCCAGAATATGACAATACGTTGTTTTGTTTTTCAGGCATTACTGTTTAATGCAGCAGAAAATTAAAGGATTGCTATTTGACAAAACAGCTTTAGTTCACAGTTCGTCAAAATTTTAGCAGGCTCCAGGACAAAGGCACATCACTTGATGAAGAATCCACATCGTCCATCAAAGAAGATAGTAACGGAAAGAAAAAGCTGCTTTGATACCCTAAAATGATAGATAGCATACTTTATGAATCTATGATTAAGACTACATGATAGCAATACTTTCATCATCCTTCCAAGTCCCCATCCCTTGCCTGGTTTTTTAAAGCAGCATTTTGAAAAATCTCCAGGCGTTGTGCAGGAAGGTCAACACCAATAAGCCTCAAGTCCGTTGACTTACAACACAATTGTTATTAAAAGATTATCTTTTGATACTATTATCAAAGTATATAATTACAAAATTACAAAAGGTTTCAGTGAGATTAGCTCAAGCAATGATTGTCCGTCTAATCTATATTCATCATATACCATATATGTATAATATATACATAGTTCTATATTATCCTTAGGGCGGCAAATGTAAGTAATTAACAATAATTAAATATGTAGCAATATGAATGCTTTTAACATAATTATATGCATAAATAAATATTTATTTATAAAATGCATAAGTATGCTGCTCAAAGGCTTTCTTCTTATATGGGTATTCCAGCACTTCTTGATCTCATTATCAGTTCTTCCTGGTATCCTACCAGCTATAAGAGACCACCTTAACACATGCACACAGAAAGCCTCATCAGTTTTTCTTCCAAAACTAGCATAAAAGTACAAAAGTCTCAAAGTTTAGGGCCTTACTTGTTGCCAAGGATGGCTGTGCAGTTCAACAATGAGTTCATCTTCTTCAACAGTAAAATTTCCGCCCTTGAGATCTGGGCGTGGATGGTTAATCCATCGAAGACGACAACTTTTTCCACAACGAAGGAGGCCAGCGGCTGTAGGTAGGGATCTCCAGCAACCCTCACCATGAGCTTGCATGCAGTTCTCTGGTCCATGCGCCTTTGTTGGTGTGAGCGGTCTCCATGGGGACCTGCCCATGTCTCTCTGCTGCTGCTTGGAAGTTAGATTATGGGTGTTGCTGCTGGCAGCAGTGCTTGGGGATGGGGTGGGTTTACAGCACTGAAACTGAGTCCATGAGGCTTGGGATGGAGTTTTATAGTTGTTCTGAGTATGGATAATAATTCCTAGCACTAACTGTTTGTAGGTTTTGGTTGGTGGAAGAAAAAGTGCTTAGAGGGTCCCCCTGGTGACTTTATTAGCTTTCCATCTCCTATCTTTGAGTCTGTGTAGTGGCTGGAAGATATTTTATGGATGCCAGGATCTGTGATAATTGGAATATTGATCAAACACAAACAAGTTACTTTCCAGTAAGCCACAAGTGGATGGAAAGATGAATGAGTTGGGTCCTGAGTGTTTAAGATAAGCTGCTATAAATATGGTTCATGCTATTCTATGCCGGGTTAGGGTCGAACAATTGAAAAGCAAGTTGCTGTGGAAAAGGACCTTTGAAAATGATCTACAGCAACTTCATTTGGTTAGTGATCTTGTTTTCTGCATGGTCAGGTTAAATTTGAATGGCATTCATGCGTGGAATTGTCGATTAACTAATATACTGGAGATGAGGGTTTTTTTCTATTTCATCTAAACTCTATACCAACTTGAAATTGGTATTGGGGCTAATAGTCCATTTGTTGATCATCTATTTTGCAATACAAGAGATATGCAATTTAAATTTTATTTTCTTATTTTGAAATTCATCCCATTTCCCTTTGATTGAATCAAAATTCAAATTAAAAACAAAATATTAATAAATTTGGATTTTTTTTTTTGAAAGGGAAAAAAAAAAAAGGGTAATTGAGTGTGTTAGTCACCCTCTCTTGGTCTAAGGCCGTCTGGCAAGTGTTGCTAGCGATGGCAACAAGTTGAGTTTTTACGGGTACCCGATCCGATCGAATCCTAATATGACGAGTTTAGGTAGTATATGATCGAGTTTGAAACAGATTCAGGTTTGAAATTTAATACCCATGACGAGTTCGGGTTTTATTTGTTGGGTATCCATTTATCGAACCCGTTTATATAAATATTTAATTAAATATAAAATATATATTTTTTTAATAATATTTATAAATTTTATTTTATATAAAATAAAATTAAAATATTTTTTGAAATTATTAAATTTTTAAAATATAAATTATTAATAAAAATAATTTTTTATATAGATTATTAATTAAATATATAAAATTAAACGAATTCGAGTACTTTTCAGATATTAATAATCGAGTTTGGGACGGGTTCAAATAATTAAAAATAAATTTTAATCGAATTTAAGACGAATTCAAATTTTAAAAATATTAATCGGGTTTAGATTTGGATAGGGTGATTTTTGCGGTACCCTACCTGTTGCCTCGCTAGGTGCTGCCATCTCATCTCGATCAGCCTCTTCATAGGACACATCGATCATAAAGCATTGTTAAATGATATGAACATTTTTTTTCATTTAATAAAAAATAATGAGTTTGAAGAAAGTAAAATTCAAGCATAAGTCATATTGTTAAAAATAAATTTTATAAAATATTGCATGGGGATAGACTCCTATAATCAACTTCAATGAAGAAATAAAAGGTTGAAATCGTTTTACAAATTATAAATTTAGAATATGATTTATTTTGGTTTAGAAAATAAAATGGTTTCTTTTCTAAGAATCTCGAATGAGAGCAAATAGTTAAAAAATTACATGCCCTGCTCGTAAATAAAGAAACAAGCCTTTATCTCATCTGGGTTCACTTCACCCAAATTCAAAGCCCTGTAACTCCATCTGGTCCAGTAGAGAATCAATGTCAATTTGCTTCGGTTCATGAGATAAGTTAATGTGAGTGTACTAATAATTTGATGTATTCACTTTCATTTTGCTCTCTATGACAAGTGATTATGAATTTTTATTTTTATTTATTTAAACAATGCAAATATGAGAATTTAAACTCTCAATTTTTTTATATAAACAAGCCTTGAAAAATGATTGTCATATTTAGCAATATTTCTTTTATCCTTCTTCAGTGTTTAATTTACTTTTAATTAGTGGTAATATGATATATTACGAGTAATAAATTTAATAAATATTTCTTTAAAAATATTAGGAGAAAACGAATATAAATGAAAAGAAACTTTATGGATTGAGGATAAAATACCATTTAACGGAAACCTCAGGGTTAAAATGCAAATACATATTCTCTAACAACCCCACCGACTCCGTAAAATAACAGGGAGTCCACGCAACGGCTACTGCGTTCAAGTAAAACGTTAAAGCCTCAACGGTCGAAAATTTTCAAATTTCATTCTCCTTATACAACTTCTCTAAATCACAATCTTCCTTTGTATTTCTCTGTGTGCTCTGCGTCTCTCTTTAAGCTGTCTGAACCTTCCCTCCTCTTCTCCCACCTCTCACCTCCTTCTTCACTGTTATCTATCCACAGGCAAAATTCTTAATTTTTGCTTTCAAAATGCTGCAACATATGTGGAATGCTCCTCCTGGTTTCAGATCCACCAAATCTGCTCCCACTTCACCCGCCAAGCCTATTGGGGTCTCCAGAACTCGCTCTGAGTCCTTTCATGCCATCTATAAAGTACCTGTGGGTGACACTCCCTATGTGAGAGCCAAAAATGTTCAAGTAAGCCTTCTTCTGGTTTAATTTGAAATGGGTTCAGATAGGTGTTCTCTTGTTTTTAGTTAACGTTTCTCTTGATGAGTTTTCTTTGTTTTGTTGTTCTGATTGATAGTTGGTAGATAAAGATCCAGAAAAGGCAATTCCTCTGTTTTGGGCAGCTATAAATGCTGGGGATAGAGTGGATAGTGCTTTGAAAGATATGGCCATTGTCATGAAGCAATAGAATCGGGCTGAGGAAGCCATTGAAGCTATCAAGTCACCGAGGAGTCGATGTTCAGATCAAGCCCAAGAGTCCCTTGACAATATTCTTTTAGATCTTTACAAGGTTTCCGACTAAATCCCAATATGTAATGTTTAATTATTCTCTGGTCATTTGTCTCGTTTTGTTGTTTTTATGTGCTAAATGATCTTGTAGAGATGTGGGAGATTGGATGACCAAATAGAATTGTTGAAGCACAAAATATACTTGATCCAACAAGGGCTTGATTTCAACAGGAAACACACAAAGACAGCCAGGTCTCAAGGGAAGAAATTTCAGGTATCTGTGGAACAAGAAGCAAGAAATTTCAGGTATCTGTGGAACAAGAAGCAACTCGTTACTGGTAAGAAATGTTATCCCTGCACTTCAAACTCTGAAACATTCTGTTTTGGGCACTAGTTGAAGTTCTGTTAATTCCTTGTTTCAGGGGAACTTGGGATGGGCATTGATGCAACAAAATAACTACGTTGAAGCAGAAGATGCCTATCGGCGGGCACTTTCAATTGCAGCTGATAACAATAAGATGTGCAATCTTGGTATATGCTTGATGAAGCAAGGGAGAATTGCAGAGGCTAAGGATACATTGCGACGAGTGAAGCCAGCAGTTGCTGATGGCCCAAGAGGTGTGGATTCGCATCTCAAAGCCTATGAAAGAGTACAGCAGATGCTTAAGGATCTTGAATCGGAGATGATGAACAAGGCAGGAGACCGGGTTGAACAGAGTAGGCTCTTCGATGCCTTTCTTGGTTCTTAGTCGATTTGGCAGCCTCAGCCCTGCAAGGATCATAGCAGCTTGCCAATTGCAAATTCAAGCAAATTGCATGATGATTTTGCCGATGAGAACATAGATTCGAATATAGTAGCCTATCAGACGTTGCTTTCACAGCAAAAAAGTATCAAAGAGTTTGCTCTTTTTGGGAATTCACTGAATGTAGATGCGGCCCCGTTCTATGCCAGGAAAATGGCAGAAGAGCCAATGGGAAATCAATTCCATGAGACCCTTAAGAGAACAAGGTCAGGAAATGCTGCTAATTCAAACAAAGGGAATGAAATGGGGGTGTTCAATGTGCCATCAGTGGAGCCTGACAACCCAGAAACCAAGTCAAGAAGGCTATCCGATGAAACAGAGGAAAGATTGTCTGAGCTGCTGCCCGACAACAAGGACTTCGAGGAGGCAATTGTTGCAGCAGTTTTGGGCCCAACAAGTGAATCTGGGAAGCCAGTTGAAATTGGCAATAACAGTATCTTTCAGACGACGACGAGGCTAAAGGTTTTCCAAGCCTAGCCCGACTAACTGCCTAGTTCACTAACTAATTTAATCTTATGAAATCCTAGAATGGAGATTTACTTGTTCTCCTTGACCCTAGTTCCTGTAATTTTTTTGGTTGGTGAGCTCTTAATAAGCATGAATTCTTGGGAATATAATTCAATTTCTAATTTCACAATATATTTGCAAGCTTTGGAGGAATGAGAATAGAATATAATCGAAGCGAAGGTATTGAATGAGCAGAGTAAGAGCGCAGGGAGGAGGAAAGGCATGCTTTTCATGAGATCATTTATGGTGATACTAATATTAGTTTCAAGAAACTGCTGCAGCTGCTGCTGGAGAGCGCTTGCGTGAAATATAAAGTTTAATTATTGTAATAGTCGAATGAATTGTTTTTCATTAATAATGTTGCTTAAAATAAAATTCACACTTAAAATAAAATTCATAACTACAAGTATTATCAATTGATAAATAATTTTTTAGTTAACTATAAATAATAAATATATATTTAATAATATTAATAATGATGATGTATTTGACGATATTAATAAAATCTTTTTTAATAATTTTTGTTTTTCAACATCTTAGGCTTTGCCAAGTTTAAATCCTAATAAACTTTGTTTTGACTTTTGATTTCTTTGATTTTGAGATGGTTGCCTTTTAAAAGAATGAATTTCATAATTAAAAAAATAGAGTTTTATTTATTTTAATTAATTTCTTATAAGATCTTATAAATAGAATGCTATAAGAAATTTTTTATTTCCTACTAATAATAAATAAAATACAATTCATAATTTAACAATTTATAAATCATTTGATATGAAAAATCACTTATATAAAACTCCTTTTTGAAAATCAACTTGCAAGAGAAAAAAATGTATAGTGACTTATTAAACTCTTATAAGATTATTATTAAATAATGCAGTTTCCTAACATTATTTCATGTTAGGACAATCAATATCCTCATCAATCATAGCTGGCACCTTATATTTCAGATTAGGGGTGTACAATGGTTGGTTTGGACATGTTCAATATATCTTATCAAATTAAATTGAAAAAGTCAGTTTTGATAATACTAAACCAAAATTAATAAATTAAAGTATAAAACCACACATATTCGATTTTTATAATAAGTAAGTTGAATTCAGTTTGAGCGTTTTTACTTGTTTTAATATTTTTTTAGTTTTTATAATTCAACTCTTGTTAAATTATCATATGTTAATTGAAAAATAAAATATTAATTTAAGATGTATTATTTAGTAAGAAAAATAAAAATAAAAAAATAAAATAAAATAAAATAAAATAATTTACATATTTCTTCTCATATATATATATATATATATATTCGGTTTGGGTTTAATTTTTATTATGTGTGAATTCGAAACTCAAATCGAAAATTCAATTTATAATTATTTTCAATCCATAATTAATATTTAAATATATAAAACTACTAATTTCAATTTGAATTTATTTGGATTGGTAAGTTGATCAGTTTATTGATTTCTTTGTACACCTATACTTCAAACCTATACCCTCACATAATGGGTCAAAGTCATAACTCTGAGTAGTGAATATTGTAATTGTCACGACTTAATCTATAGGCCGGACCAGCACTAGGACCTGAGCCAGCCTAAAACCCCCGAGGCCCGTAGTAAGCCTAACTATTTCTCAACCAAATCCTAAGACCTATTTTGGCCCAATTTCAAGAATTCAATCATACAGAGTCCGTCCATAAAATGGACCAAATAATTGAGAGTTTTTGACTCGCCCGACCTGTAAACACAATATACAATAATTTGGGGAGCTCAGCTCACCCTCCACATAATAAAAATGTCATAACTCAAATGGGAGCTCAGCTCCCTCATTCAATCCCATCATGCATATAGTTAATAATTTTACAAGTCTAACATAACTTTTATATTACAGGCCCAAAATAAAAATAAGTACTTCTAACACATGCGGAGTCTAAAATTTAACTCAATTGTACAAAATATATTAAACACTATTAATGGACCTGCGAAGAAGAAGAGCAGGTTAGCCACAATAAATAATCTCCCTGTAGCTTAGAAAAATAGAACAACAGGAGTGAGCGTTTGACTCAGAGAGTAAAATATCAATTTTAATCATAATCTCTATAGCTATCTAAAGCTAATGCACCCTGTGGAGTGATATGCAACATTCTCATAATTTTCATACAATTCATATCATAACAATAAAAAGGCAATTTGGAGTACTCACACACCCAACACTGTCGAGCAATACATATATAGGAGCTGATCCCCTATACAACCCTCTTAATCCAACCTCTACCAGCGAGTGTCTCTCAAGCCGAACTTTCGCTTAATAAACCAAGTGCGGGGTCCCAGTGAGTGTCTCTCAAGCCGTGTCTATCCTGAAGGACCGGGTCCTAGAGAGTGTCTCTCAAGCCTTGTCTACCCGTCCTGTCCATATCCAATACCATACCACAAGCACGCCACGCACACCCACTGCTCCAAATTACCACAAACAACATCCATGGCACTTCAACAATTATGAAATGCAATATAAAACGTGCCTAGTGTTTAACTACATAAATACATATTTATAAGTGATGCATGGGCATGCTTGAACATATAATAATATCGAAATTACAATTAAAATTAATATTGTACTCACAGACTTAACCGAAGTCACTGTGGCGGCTGGGCGAAGGAGTAAGGCTGTACCGGCTCACCTGACAATTTTATTATAATTATTTAATACATTTGACTCAATACAAACTAAGAAAAATCCAAGGATATCCTAAGTCGTGCCGAAAATCTGGTAGAGTCTCCCCTATACTTAGGACCTACCCAACCTGCAAGAGGGCTTAAAACGCACTTCTATATCCACAAACCACACACCCACAACTCAATCACATCACATAGCCCCTCCTGGACCCATCCAAACAATTAACAATCACAATATGAAAAATTAAAGTTTAGTCTTTATAATTAACCCTTTTACAAAAACTATCCAAATGAGCTCTAAAAATTCTAAAACTTTGCTCCGCGGTCCTTAGCAATATTACTAAGCTAATGCAAAAGGAATTTTAATTTTCTAAGCTATCACGAATATTCTATGAATTTTTAATCCAATTCAAGTGCTAGATAATTAAGAAAAAGTAAGGTTCGGGTTTACCTATGCCGATTCCGACTCAGGAAACGTGTTTGGGACATCTGACAATGGTGGGATAGCTAAAATCTCGACCAAATTTTGAGACTTTTTTGGTAGCCTATCTGCCTAGTCCGAAATTTATAAACCCGGGCAACCGTTGAATTTCGACGAATTGAAGGTACCTACACAAAACCCACAATACAGGAGTTAGTACATAATTTTTAAGGAATTTTCTAAGCTCATTTAGTGATCGAAAAAATACTATGAAGTTTCACGAGACCCACTAAAAAACGGTGTCAGAAAATTTTAAAATTGGTATTGCCGCAAAACTCTCGACGAGTGGAGCACTCTGGTACTCTCGGTTTTCTCGTGGAGTTCACAGTTTACGAGAAATTTAGCCCAAAGGTCGAAATGGGCTTAAACTTGCCGAATAAAAATTGGGCAAACCGCTCGATGGATTTTGGTGTTCTTAGTGTCTATGAAAAGCTCTTGAGGTGTAGATGGGTTTTGGCACAAGACCCAGTCCAATTGGTGGTCGGATTGGCCAGAATCGGCCCGGGAAAATGAAACAACGCACGCACATAGGGGGGACTTCGTACAACTTTTTCTGGCCTCCTAGAGTGTCCGCCAGCGGCAGGGAGGTGGCCTAGATGTGCGCTGGCGTGTGGGGAAGGTTGGGGCAATGGCTGGCCAGTAAGGGGTGGAGGAAGGAGAGAGAAAAAGGGAAAAGAAGTGGGGGTATTGGGGTGCACGGGGAAGAAAAAGAGAAGGGAAAGAGGGCCGGTCCGACTTGGTCCTGTTCGATTCGGTCGGTCCGATTCAGAATACAAAATTTTAAATTTTTTACTCTGCCTTGGGACCGAAAATGAGGTCCAAAAATTTTGAAAAATTTTCAGAAAACTTAAAAAAATTCGTAGAATCCAAATATATTTTTAGTTTTGTCACGTGGTCTTTAAATTAATTTTTAAAAATCATCAAAATTTTATATTTTCGAAAAATCGAACCCGATTTCTAAAATCTGAAAAATTTCAAATCACTTCCTAAAATTTAAATAAAATAAAATATTGATATTTACCCACAAATTAATAAATTTAAAAATTAGGGGTATTACATTCTTCCTCCCTTACAGAAAATTCATCCTCAAATTTTACACAAGACATAATAAAGTACAGAATTACACATTGAATAGATAAGGATACTTACTATGCATGTCCCGCTCTGACTCCCAGGTGCACTCTTCCACTGACTGGCTCCTCCATAAAACCTTAACCATAGGGATCTGTTTTGATCTTAGCTGCCTCACTTGGTAGTCCACTATGGCTACAGGTTGCTCTTTAAGCGTCAAGTCTTCTTTCAACTCTACTACATCTGACTGCAACACATGAGAAGGATGAGGTATATATTTCCTGAGTATGGAGATGTGAAATACAGAATGAACATGAGAAAGGTTGGATGGTAACTCCAACGGATAGGCAACTGCTCCAACTCTATCAGTAACCTCAAAAGGTCTAATATACCGAGGTGCCAACTTGCCCTTCTTCCCAAATCTCATGACCCCCTTCATCGGAGAAACCTTCAGGAATACGTAATCGCCTACTGCAAACTCTACATCCCTCCGTCTGGGATCTGCATAACTCTTCTGCCTACTGAAAGCTGTTTTCAATCGTTCCCTGATTAAAGGAACTATCTCTGAAGTGTACTGCACTAAATCTACATCATGCATCTTCGCTTCTCCCATTTCTGTCCAACACAGAGGAGACCTATACTTTTTGCCATATAGCACCTCATAGGGTGTCATCCCTATACTGGAATGATAACTGTTGTTATAGGCAAACTCCACCAAGGGTAGCTGGTCATCCCATTGACCTCCAAAATCCAAAACATACATGCGAAGCATGTCTTCTAGTGTTTGGATTGTCCTTTCAAACTGCCCGTATGTCTGAAGGTGGAAGGCAGTACTAAAGTTCAACTGTGTGCCAAGTGCCTCCTATAACTTCCTCCAAAACCTAGAAGTGAACTGGGGCCCTCTGTTAGATATTATGGAAGCAAGAATTCCATGCAATCTGACTATTTCTCGAACATAGAGTCAGGCGTACTGTGCAATAGAATATGTGATTTTCACAGGTAAGAAATGAGCTGATTTGGTCAGACAATCTACAATTACCCATATCGAATCATATCCCCATGTGGTACGAGGCAATCCAGTCACAAAATCCATAGTGATCATTTGCTACTTCCACTCTGGGATAGGGAGTTCTTGCAGCTTCCCTGACGGCCTCTGGTGTTCAAACTTCACCTTTTGACAAGTCAAGCACTTGGACACAAAGTCTGCTATGTCTTTCTTCATGCTATTCTACCAGTAGCTATCTTTCACATCATTGTACATCTTGGTGGAGCCTGGGTGGACATTGTATAGTGTATAATGTGCCTCTCGCATGATTTCATTTATGAGATTATCCATGTCGGGCACACATATCCTAAAACCTTGCATAAGGGCACCATTATTGGCAAACCCAAACTCACCACCTTCACCCTGCTGTACTCTTTTTATGATCTTCATTAATTGTTGGTCTCTGTGCTAGGAAACTCTGACTCTGTCTTGCAGGTCTGGTCTCACTGAAAAATGGACCAACAATACCCCCTCATCTGAAAGATCTAAGATCAGACCTTGATCCATCAACTCATGTACTTCCTGAACCAACAGTCTCTTCTCTGCTGATATGTGCGTCAAGCTGCCAGAAGATTTTCTGCTCAAAGCATCTCTTACTACATTGGCCTTCCCAGGGTGGTACTGGATGGTACAATCATAGTCCTTCAGAAGCTCCATCCATCTCCTCTGTCTCAAATTAAAATCTCTCTGTTGTAAGATATACTTCAAACTCTTGTGGTCGGTGTATATCTCACATACTTCACCATACAGGTAGTGTCTCCAAATCTTCAGTGCAAAGACTATAGCCACTATTTCCAAATCATGGGTGGGGTAGTTCTGCTCATGGCTCTTTAGCTACCTTGAAGCATAAGCTGCTACTTTTCCATTCTGCATCAAAACACACCCTAAGCCAACTCTGGAGGTATCACAGTACACAGTATATCCTTCACCACTCATCGGTTATGTCAACACAAGAGCGGTGGTTAGACACTCCTTAAGCTTCTGGAAGCTCTCCTCACAATCATCTGTCCAAATGAACGGAACATTCTTCTGAGTTAACTTATTTAGGGGAGCTACTATCCTGGAGAAATTCTGCATAAAACGCCTATAGTAGCCGGCTAGACCCAGAAAACTTTGCATCTCAGTGACTGTTGTAGGCCTAAGCTAATTAGTTACAGCATCAATTTTCTTAGGATCCACTTGAATGCCTTCACTAGAAACCACGTGTTCCAAGAATGAGATGCTTCCTAGCCAAAATTCACATTTTGAAAATTTGAAATATAGCTGGTGCTCCCTCAAAGTCTGCAACACCATTCTCAGATGCCACACATGTTCTTCCTCGGTCCGAGAGTATACCAAAATTTCATCTATGAATACGATGACAAAACGGTCCAGGAACGGTCTGAACACCCTATTCATCAAGTCCATGAAGGCCGCTGGTGCATTAGTGAGTCCAAAAGACATCACTAGGAACTCATAATGACTATATTTAGTCCTGAACGCTGTCTTTGGTACATCCCCCTCCTTGATCTTTAACTAATGGTAGCCTGATTGTAGGTCTATTTTAGAAAAGAATCTAGCCCCTTGGAGCTAATCAAACAGATCATCGATCCGAGGAAGTGGATACTTGTTCTTCACAGTCACCTTGTTCAGCTGTCTATAATCAATACACAACCTCAAGGACCCATCTTTCTTTCTCACAAATGGAACAGGAGCACTCTAGGGTGAAGTGCTCGGACGTATAAAACCCTTGTCCAAAAGCTCCTACAGTTGCTCCTTTAGCTCTTTCAATTATGCTGGTGCCATATTGTAAGGCGGCATTGATATGGGGTTTGTACCTGACACAACATCAATGCAGAACTCTATTTCCCTTCCTGGTGGCAATCTTGGAAGCTCCTCAGGGCAGACATCCATAAATTCTCTGACAACAGGAATATTTTCAATGTTAACACCTTCTACAGATGTATATCTCACCAATGCTAAATACCCTTGATATCTACGCCTTAATATTTTTCTAGCACTAATTGTTGACACTAAATTATATGGAGCCACGTTCCTGTCATCATCAAAGTTAAACTATTCTACACCAAGTAAGTGGAAATACACATTTTTGTTCCTACAGTCTAAAGTGACATAATGAGTTGCCAACCAATCCATTCCCAAAATTACATCGAAATTCATCACTGGTAGAGGAACCAAGTCTGCTGGAAGGATCCTTCTATCCACTACTACTGGGCTACCCAGAAAAACCATATCCACATCTATATTGTCACTAAGCCAGGTAGCTACAGACAAATGGCATTCTAAAGTTGTAGGGTTCCTACCCAATCTCATGGCAAAAACAGGGGAGACAAATGAGTGCGTAGCACTCAGATTTATCAAAACACGAGTCTCATAGAAACAGACTAGAAGAATACCTGCCACAACTGCATTGGACGCTTGAGCATCCTGGTGGGTCAAGGTAAAAACCCGAGCTTGACCCCTACCCTGCATTACAGAATCCTAATATTGACTTCTACCTCCTGACCTGCCTCCAAATCCATATCCTCCATGTCCTTGGCCCTGTTGGCCACTGAACTGACTATCTGCCATGCTGGAAGCACCAGGATACAACTGACGAGGAACATTTGCAACAGAACCCTGTGACCCTATCTGCGGCTCGCTAAACATTGGACATTCTCTAGCAAAGTGACCCTGCTGGCCACACTGGAAACATACTCCTGAATCCATCATACAAGGTCCTGAATGTCCTCTTCCATACCATGTGCAAGGTGCCAAGGAGGATCCTGAACTAGACCCAGAACTGTTGTAACCCGAATTGTGACCACTGCTGGATCCGTACCTTGGTTTAAATCCTTGAGATTTGTGTTTAAACCACCATTCTTGTTGCTTCTACCTCTTCCTCTGTAGTGACTTTGGCCGCCACTATCCATGGTACCCATATAGGGAACACCAAAAGAATCTTCTGCTCTATTCTTCTTTGTGTTAGTAGTATGCCCTAGAGCATATCATTTAGTATGTATCTTGTACATATTTTTATTAATAAAAAGGCATTTCTACTTTTCCGTTTACATAATATATTTATGCGTAATAGAAAAGGTCCATTGATATTTTGTTAGAAATATTATTCTTAAGTTGTTAAGAATATGAGTGACAATATTTCTTGCACAAAGTATCATAAATAGGTTCACAATCGAGGATACTTTATAATATGGACATGACTTATCTAGAAAGATTGTATTCATATTTGTTCCCAAGTTATTTATATGAGATATAAATAAGATGGAATGGTGAGTCTCATGCCATATAACAAACATGATAGGCACTTATAAATGATAAGTAGGCCGAACCAGTGACACTTATGACAAGCACATGGAGTTTACTCTTGTCAATATTTTGTCATAAATCATATCATTGCATATAATCTTTAGACCTGAGATAGCACAGTTATCTTGTATATAGGTAGTTTGAGTTTGATACTGCTTTCATACTTATACTGTGTATGGGTATATGGGCATGTGTTGGCTCCTACTAGTTATATATGGAGGTAGGTGTTGATCAAGATGAAATCTGTTCCTCTAAGTAAATAGAGATAAAATCCTATGTTCATTTAATTATTCTTGATGTTTCAAGTTCCTGGCCAGGACAGATAGATTTATTCAGAAAAGAGTTTCTGATGAGAAAATCTTTTTAATCAAGAACTGGAATTAAAAGAGAACATAATATTCATAGCAAATGGAGTTTGACATAAACCATGACTCCAGCTTGAGTTGGGATTTTGTAACAGAGAGATTCTAGTGCATGGTAACATATGATTATAGGTTCATTTAAGGTAAACCTTATTACTAATTGGGTGGCTATGGCATGCTATGCTAGGTGTTAACCATGGTCTATGAGGTTCATAAAATGATTTAGAGAAATCATTTATGGTAAGAAAGAGTTCTGATGATATTAAGAGTTGATATCATGTCTCATTGCCAATTAGTGATGAGCCTAGTAAGTCACACACATACACAAGTTATCACCTATTTAAATATGATTTAATTAATTAATTAAAGAGTTTAATTAATTAATTAAATAGGTTTGGTTTGCAATTAGATTGCAAAGTCCCTAGCATGACTTGAAACCAAATCTAGATTATTGGATGTGTAGTATAAATTAAATTTATATTTAAAGTGTTTAAATATGAATTTAATTAATGAGAAATTAATTAATAGAGATTAATTAATTAATTTATATTTGATATAAATTAATTAGAAGAAGAAAAATAATTATTTTGGGTTAAGAACTCAAAATTAAGACACATGGGCATTTTGGTCATTTTGCAGTGTGACACGTAGCACCATGAGATGGTGACACATGGCATAACACATAAGCTTGCCAAATGTTTTTTAATCATGTAAGATGATTAAAATCAAGATTAAATATAGGTTTGACACTTGGCACAATGTGATTGGGTCACTTAAACCTAGAGCTAATCAAAGGGTGACATGTGGCAAGGGTTTAATGTGTTAACCTAGCTATTTAAGTGTTGTTATGAAAAGAAAAAGCAACCAGCAGCCACTCCTCTCCTTTGTCACGCCATTTTGCAGCCCTCCCTCTATTCTTCTTCATCTCTCATCAATTCAAAGAGATTAGCCATCAATCTCTTGAATTAAGAACACTAGAAATTGTTTCTAGTGTCCTGTTTACATCTTTAATCTCTTAAAAGGCAGAACTTGATTTTCTAATTAATAGAAAAAGCTTTAGAAGCTCTTCAAGGGCTGCCATAAGTGTTCTTGGTGTGGACAAGCTAGAGGGACAACATTTGGTGTCCTGAAGACAAATCTCAAAGGCGCAGACACGCTGCAGTGCATCAAGAGGTTAGTGTAATCGTTCTTGATTTAATCTAGGGTTCTAAAATTAATCTGATTAATTTTAAAATCTTAAATGGCAAATACAGATCCAAAAATATATTAAAAGAGTTTTAATATGTTGTTTATCATTGAAATCAAATAGATAAAAATAAATCTTGCATGATGCATGTAACCCTAGGTGAAAATTTTTGAATTCAATGGTATAAACTTGTGTTTTTCACACTTCCGTTCCTTCAATTGGTATCAGAGCCACTATATTTTCCATTTAGATTGTTGATTATATGATTTAATTGTGTGTTTGATCATGAGATCAAAAGTTTATTGCTGGTTGCAAAGCAAGTTGGCGACATACTTGAAAAAACACCATCAATGGTGCGCATGGTTTGGCTTCCATGGGTGGTTTAAGGTTTGGCTTTTAATTCTGCAATTGTTGTATGATCTAAGGCCTATTCTTTGACTAATTAAAGTGTTTAATTAGTAGTTTTTATCACACAATTAAATTATGATTCAAATCAGAATTTTAAAAATTGTTTGAATGTGATTCAAATCTGAATTTTAAAAGTTATTTGAATGTGATTCAAATCTGAATTTTTAAAGTTGTTTGAATCATATTTAAATCTGATTTTTTAAAATTGATTGAATAAAATTCAGATCTGATTTTTTAAAAAATGTTTGAATGTGATTCAAATATGATTTTTTTAAAAATGTTTGAATATGATTCAAATCTGAATTTTTTGAAGTTGTTTGAATGTGATTCAAATCTGAATTTTTAAATTTGTTTGAATAAGATTCAAATCTGAATTTTTAAATTTATTTGAATCATATTCAAATCTGGATTTTTAAGTTGAATATGAGATATTCAATTTAATTTAAGTATGTATGTTTTATTTAATTGTTAAATAGTGATATGCATGATGGATGATCATGGACTATAAAAGACCAATGTGATTGGATTTATTTCTTTTTATGTTTCTTTGGGATTGTAAATTAATTAATTTATTTTAATTTATTTTGGACATGTATTATTAAGTTTGTAATAATTTTGGGTTGTAATTTCATTTATTTAAGTTCTTGTAAATTCGCCTTGGTATGCCAAGGATTACCATGTAGTATTGGATTGCAAGAAGTTCAAGGAGGTCAAGAGCATTGGTGGGACCAGTGGGAGGAATTCAAGATCAAGTGTTGATTATGTACTCCTTCAGCAACTCTTGTAAAATGAATGAATGAAATGCACCTAGGAATGCCCTGATTCAATTCTTGGTGGCTCAGAATTGAATCCCTTAGAAAGTCCATGATCATATCATATTTACTGCTTATCCATGAATGCATGAGATGTATGGGAATGTATGCAATTATATGATATATGCATGCTAAATGGATAATGTGCAAAGTGAGACCTTAATAGTAATTAGAATGACCATAAAATCTTCCAAACAAATTATTAAGTTGAAAATGCTATAATTAAAGTAATTATAACATAGTCCCTCCATTGGGGCAATTATTTTAAGAAAGTTTAAATAGTTGCATAAGATGCAATTTATTTAAGAGATTTTCTTAAGAATAATTGTTAAAGTATGAGATGTTGTAAATATGTAAATGGTTTAGTGGCCAATATTGGATGTACCTGAGGACATTAAAATTATTTGCATAATTACTGGCTCAATGGGATCAACTTAACTAATGCAAGATAAGTCAATAATGGATGTACCTGAGATTTTGAGCATTAGGGGCTAGGTAAAGGATTGAACCTCACATGAGATGTGATGGGCAAGGAGTTGCTCACTTATAGTTTATTGTAATTCCAATAATGGATGTACCTGAGGATGATCAATAGAATTATAAGAATTCAATCACCCACTAGAAATCCATCCAACTAGGATTTCCGTTTTCTACTTTGGAAGTGTAGGATCCGCTAAGTTAGTGGGAGGACCAATTTGATTAAAAGACCATAATCATATTTGGTTAATTACATGATACATTTACTAATTAATCTGGTTATTTCTGCAATTAATTTTCTGATAATAATGAGCACAGAACAACCACCACCATCCAATATCCTTGCAAGCATACTTGATCGCAATAGGTTGACAAGACCTAATCTGTCTGATTGGCTAAGAAATTTGAAACTTGTCTTGAACCTTGAACATATAGGATATGTTCTAGATTCAAATGTTCCTGGTCCCTTACCTCCAGAGGCCACTCAAGAGGAACATGAACCTTTTGGCAAGTGGAAGGAGCATGATATGAGAGCTAAGTGTTGCATGCTTGCTTCCATGAGTAATGAGTTACAGAAGCAACATGAGAACATGCAGAGTGCGAGTGAGATCCTCCTTCACCTACAAGAGTTGTATGGTGAGCACAGTAGGAATGCTAGGTATGAGATATCTAGACAGCTATTCCGTATGAGGATGTCTGAGAGACAAAATTTTGGGGATCATGTCCACAAGATGATTTGGCTTATTGAGTAGTTGGAACATCTTGACTTTAACATGGATTTCCAACTACAAACGGATTTGATCATTCAGTCCCTTCCTGAGTCTTTTGGGAATTTTATGACAAATTTCCATATGACTAAATAGGAATGCACCTTAGCTGGTTTACTCAACATGCTGGTTATTGCCCAAAAGAATATGCCAGGCAATAAAGGAAAAGAGATAGCTTTGGTTGCATCTTCTTCTACTGGAAAGTCCAACAAGAAGAAGGGCAATAAGAAAAAGAAACCTCAGATTCCTGGTCCTTCCAAGAAAATAGCTAAACAGAAAAGGAAGACTAAAGCTGATGGTGGCAAAGGAAAGTGTTTCCACTGCCAAAAGGATGGGCACTGGAAAAGGAACTGCCCAGAGTATCTTGCTTCTTTGAAGGACAAGAAGGATACACCTTCGGAAGGTATGTCCATATCTTGTTATTTAGATTCTGATGATACTCATAGTTCATCTACAGCTTGGGTTTTAGATACTGGTGCCAGTTCTCACATTTCTAATGATATGCAGGAACTAGCAAATAGTAGCAGCTTGCGTTCTCAAGATGTTAGAGTCCGGATTAGCAATGGCTCAACTGTTGAAGCTTTAGCCATAGGATCTAAATCTTTTTACATGTTTGGACATGTTTTGTGTTTGGATAATATTTTATATGTACCTGATGCTTTTAAGAACATCATTTCTATATCTAGTTTGACTAGAAATGGCTATGAATTTCAGTTCACTGATGATGTTTGCAATATTTATTTTGAAAATAAATATATTGGTTCGGGTTATATGAATGATGGTCTTTATTATTTGGATAATAATGACAAACACAAATTGAATGCAAGTGATCTAAAAGAATGCAATGCCATGGTGAAAACCAACTCAAGTTCAAAATATATTTGGCACTTAAGGTTATGTCATGTTGCAGAAGATAGGATTGCAAAACTAGAGAAAATGGGGATTCTATCCTCATTGGGCTCTGAGCCTACTACAACTTATGAATTTTGCCTTGTGGCAAAATGACTAGATCACCCTTTGTTGGGACAGGGCTAAGAGTGAAAATATTTTGGAGCTAATACATAGTGATGTATGTGGTCCATTTAAAGAAATGGCTAGAGGGGTTTTCATTATTTTATTACCTTTCTTGATGATAAATCAAGGTTTGGGTATTTGTATTTGATGAAATACAAACATGAATCTTTTGAAAAGTTCAAAGAATTTAAATCAAGTAGAAAATCAAACAGAAAGAATATTAAAGCTCTTCGATCGGATCGTGGAGGTGAATATTTGAGTCTTGAATTTGATGAATACTTGAGAGAGCATGGCATTGTTTCTCGGTGACTCCTCCAGAACGCCACACGAATGGTGTATCTGAAAGGAGAAATCGTACCCTATTGGATATGGTGCATTAGTATGATGAGCTATCTTGATATGCCAATCTCCTTTTGGGGATTTGCATTAGAATCGACTTTGTATATTCTGAATAGGATTCCATCAAAATCGTTTCTTCCACACCTTATGAGATATGGCATGGAAGAAAACCAAGTCTTAAGCATGTTAAGATTTGGGGTTGTCCGACTTATATCAAAAGTCAACACCGATAAATTGGAGACCGGATCGTAAAAAGGTCGATTTGTTGGATATCCAAAAGATAGTTTTGGATATTATTTTTATTTGCCTACTTCACAAAAGGTTGTGATAAGTAGAGATGCCATATTTCTTGAACAACAGTTTGTTCAAGAAGGAGGCAAAGGAAGGCAAATAGAGTTAGAATTGGAGAATTCTGACCAACCAACAAATCAGATGGATATAGATCCATCTAGTCAACCAATACCCATTGATGAAACATCTACAGCTGTTCCTCGTAGAACAACCAGGGTATCTCACCCACCAGTGAGATATGGTTTTCTTCATGAAGAAGAACAAGAGTTGTCTACTCATGAAGAAGTAGATCATGGAGATGATCCACTTACCTATGAAGAAGCTATATCAGATATAGACTCTTCAAAATGGATTGATGCTATGAAATCCGAGATTGATTCCATGTATAATAATCAAGTTTGGGATCTTGTTGACCCACCTGAAGGTATTATACCTATAGGGAACAAATGGGTTTTCAAGAAGAAAATTGGTTCTGATGGAAAGGTAGAGACCTATAAGGCAAGGCTAGTAGCGAAAGGGTTTCGCCAAAGGCAAGGAATCGACTATGAGGAGACTTTCTCGCCTGTTGCCATGCTTAAATCAATTAGGATTTTATTAGCAATAGCTGCGTACTATGATTATGAGATTTGGCAGATGTATGTCATAATAGCTTTTCTCAATGGATACATTGAAGAAAACATTTTCATGGAACAACCTAAGGGATTTGAATCCCAAGATGATTCCAAGGTATGCAAGCTAAAGCGATCCATTTATGGGTTGAAACAAGCTTCGAGGAGTTGGAACATTCGTTTTGATGAAGCCATTAAATCCTTTGGTTTTATGAAAAATGAGGATGAGCCATGTGTATATAAGAAGGTTAGTGACAGTGCTATCACTTTCCTTGTCTTATATGTGGATGACATACTATTGATGGGTAATGACACAGGTATGTTGACGACTATAAAGGTATGGTTGTCAAATACATTCTCCATGAAAGACTTAGGGGAGGCAACCTATATTCTTGGGATTCGCATCTATAGAGATAGAGCGAAAAGAATAATTGGTTTATCCCAAAGTCTATACTTGGAAAAGGTGTTAAAGAGGTTTAACATGCTTGATTCCAAGAGAGGATTGTTACCAGTGAGACATGGTATCCATCTTTCTAAAGAGATGTCTTCAAAGACATCTGAAGAAAGAGATAAGATGGCCAGGATTTCATATGCTTCGGCTATTGGAAGTTTAATGTATGCAATGTTGTGTACTAGGCCGGATATCGCATATGCTGTTAGTTTGACTAGCAGGTATAAATCCAATCTAGGTTTGGAACACTGGATAGCTGTCAAGAATATCCTTAAGTACTTAAGAAGAACTAAGGATTTATTCTTGATTTATGGAGGTGGAGAGTTGCAATTGGATGGTTATACTGATTCTGATTTCCAATCAGATATCGATGATAGAAAGTCTACCTCTGGATATGTGTTCATTTGTAATGGAGGTGCAGTCAGTTGGAAGAGTTCCAAACAGAGCACGACTGCAGATTCCACTACAGAGGCTGAGTATATTCTTTGCATCGGATCTTCGCAAAGGAAGCTGTTTGGATAAAGAAGTTCGTAACAGAACTTACAGTAGTTCCTTCCATTGAGTCAGCAGTACCATTACACTGTGACAACAATGAAGTAGTCATACAGGCTAAGGAACTAAGGTCTCACCCAAAATCCAAACACATAGAAAGGCACTACCACATTATCAGAGATATAGTTGGGCAAGGCAATGTAGCCATGCAGAAAATAGCATCAGCTGAAAATCCAGCTGATCCATTCACTAAGCTTATGTCACAGACTCAGTTAGACCGACATCTTGAGAAGATAGGTCTAAGATATTGTAATGAATGGCTCTAGTGCTAGTGGGAGATTGTTAGTAGTATGCCCTAGAGCATATCATTTAGTATGTATCTTGTACATATTTTTATTAATAAAAATGCATTTCTACTTTTCCGTTTACATAATATATTTATGTGTAATAGAAAAGGTCCATTGATATTTTGTTAGAAATATTATTCTTAAGTTGTTAAGAATATGAGTGACAATATTTCTTGCACAAAGTATCATAAATAGGTTCACAATCGAGGATACTTCATAATATGGACATGACTTATCTAGAAAGATTGTATTCATGTTTGTTCCCAAGTTATTTATATGAGATATAAATAAGATGGAATGGTGAGTCTCATGCCATATAACAAACATGATAGGCACTTATAAATGATAAGTAGGCCGAACCAGTGACACTTATGACAAGCACATGGAGTTTACTCTTGTCAATGTTTTGTCATAAATCATATCAGTGCATATAATCTTGGACTGAGATAGCACAGTTAGCTTGTATATAGGTAGTTTGAGTTTGATACTGCTTTCATACTTATACTGTGTATGGGTATATGGGCATGTGTTGGCTCCTACTAGTTATATATGGAGGTAGGTGTTGATCAAGATGGAATCTGTTCCTCTAAGTAAATAGAGATAAAATCCTATGTTCATTTAATTGTTCTTGATGTTTCAAGTTCCTGGCCATGACAGATAGATTTATTCAGAAAAGAGTTTCTGGTGATAAAATCTTTTTAATCAAGAACTGGAATTAAAAGAGAACATAATATTCATAGCAAATGGAGTTTGACATAAACCATGACTCCAGCTTGAGTTGGGATTTTGTAACAGAGAGATTCTAGTGCATGGTAACATATGATTATAGGTTCATTTAAGGTAAACCTTATTACTAATTGGGTGGCTATGGCATGCTATGCTAGGTGTTAACCATGGTCTATGAGGTTCATAAAATGATTTAGAGAAATCATTTATGGTAAGAAAGAGTTCTGATGATATTAAGAGTTGATATCATGTCTCATTGCCAATTAGTGATGAGCCTAGTAAGTCACACACATACACAAGTTATCACCTATTTAAATATGATTTAATTAATTAATTAAAGAGTTTAATTAATTAATTAAATAGGTTTGGTTTGCAATTAGATTGCAAAGTCCCTAGCATGACTTGAAACCAAATCTAGATTATTGGATGTGTAGTATAAATTAAATTTATATTTAAAGTATTTAAATATGAATTTAATTAATGAGAAATTAATTAATAGAGATTAATTAATTAATTTATATTTGATATAAATTAATTAGAAGAAGAAAAATAATTATTTTGGGTTAAGAACTCAAAATTAAGACACATGGGCATTTTGGTCATTTTGCAGTGTGACACGTGGCACCATGAGATGGTGACACATGGCATAACACATAAGCTTGCCAAATGTTTTTTAATCATGTAAGATGATTAAAATTAAGATTAAATATAGGTTTGACACTTGGCACAATGTGATTGGGTCACTTAAACCTAGAGCTAATCAAAGGGTGACATGTTACAAGGGTTTAATGTGTTAACCTAGCTATTTAAGTGTTGTTATGAAAAGAAAAAGCAACCAGCAGCCACTCCTCTCCTTTGTCACGCCATTTTGCAGCCCTCCCTCTATTCTTCTTCATCTCTCATCAATTCAAAGAGATTAGCCATCAATCTCTTGAATTAAGAACACTAGAAATTGTTTCTAGTGTCCTGTTTACATCTTTAATCTCTTAAAAGGAAAAACTTGATTTTCTAATTAATAGAAAAAGCTTTAGAAGCTCTTCAAGGGCTGCCATAGGTGTTCTTGGTGTGGACAAGCTAGAGGGACAACATTTGGTGTCCTGAAGACAAATCTCAAAGGCGCAGACATTGCGATTGCATCAAGAGGTTAGTGTAATCGTTCTTGATTTAATCTAGGGTTCTAAAATTAATCTGATTAATTTTAAAATCTTAAATGGCAAATACAGATCCAAAAACATATTAAAAGAGTTTTAATATGTTGTTTATCATTGAAATCAAATAGATAAAAATAAATCTTGCATGATGCATGTGACCCTAGGTGAAAATTTTTGAATTCAATGGTATAAACTTGTGTTTTTCACGCTTCCGTTCCTTCACTTTGGCCTTCCACTGTCATCTCCTGTATAGCTAATCTCAATTTGTCGGGCTCAATCAACTACCATATCAAAAGACTGATCAGATATCATGGCTAAGTTTGCATACCTCCTGTCCAGCCCCTTTAGGAACCTCTTTACCTTCATACTTTCTGTAGCCACTGCTGTAGGGGCATACCTACTCAGTTCCAGAAATTCTATAGCATATTCATCAAAGGCCCACTGCTTTTGATCTCTGAAACTTTCTGGCACAAACCTGTTGATAAACAGTTTCACAAACTGAGTCCAAGACAAACCTTCAATTTGAGGTAATATGTAGTCATTCATCCATCGCCTAGGCATAGGCCCTATGACATGCTGCGCACACTCTATAAGCCTCCTATCAGTCAACTGCAACTCCATCCCTGCCTGTTTGCAGGAATCCAAAAACCGATAGGCATCATCTAACACATCATAAGTATCAGGCACAAACTTCTTGAAATTAATTATTTGTTTATAAGGTTTCCCTCTTGGTGCGGTGGACTGCTGCTGTTGGGGAGGGTGGACCATATACTGTGCCATCATATCGATGGTTCTCTGCAACCTGGCTAGGGTAGCTGCCATTGGGTCTATGAGACCCTGGTCCATAAAAGACTGTTCTTGAACTGTGGTGGCTGCTCTTCTACTTTAGCAGCTCTAGGCCTCCTACCCCGTCTCCTTGGGGTAGATGCCTCATCCTGTACCGACACATCGTCAGGCACATCCAGTTCTGGTGTAGTGGCAGCTCTTCTGCTTCTATACATTTTCCTGAAATTCAACAGCATTAGCTCACAAAAATTCAAAATGGAGTATTACACAGATCTATAGACTCATATTTACACACAATTATACAAAGTAGAAACTAGAAGCAAAGATGACAATGCAATGACGAATATGGACCCTATTATCCGCATGTGACTCCTATTAGACTCTTCCCAATACTTTAGAGATATATTCCCTATGAATCTGGAGCCTAAGCTTTGATACCATATTTGTCACGACTCAACCTATGGGTAGGACCGGCACTAGGACTTGGGCCAGCCTAAAGCCCCCGAGGCCCGTAGTAAGCTTAACTATTCCTCAACCCAATCCTAAGGCCCATTTGGGCCTAATTTCAAGAATTCAACTGGAGAGTCCGGCTATAAAATAGACCAAACAACGGAGAGTTTTTAACTCGCCCAACCTGTAAACATAATATACAATAATTTGGGGAGCTCAGCTCACCTCCACATAATAAAAATGTCATAACTCAAATGGGAACTCAGCTCCCTCATTCAATCCCCTCATGCATACAGTTAATAATTTTACAGGTCCAATATAACTTTTATATTATAGGCCCAAAATAAAAATAAGTACTTCTAACACATGCGGAGTCTAAAATTTAAATCAATTATACAAAATATATTAAATACTATTAATGGACCTGTGAATAAGAAGAGTAGGTTAGCCACAACAAATAATCCCCGTGTAGCCTAAAAAAATAGATAAATAGGAGTGAGCATTCGACTCAGAGAGTAAAATACCAATTTTAATCATAATCTTTAGAGCTATCTAAAGCTAATGCACCATGCGGAGTGATATGCAACATCCTCATAATTTTCATACAATTCATATCATAACAGCAAAAAGGTAATTTGGAGCACTCACGCACCCAACACTGTCAAGCAATACATATATGGGAGCTGATCCCCTATACAGCCCTCTTAATCTAACCTCTGCCAGCGAGTATCTCTCAAGCCGAACTTTTGCTTAATAAACCAAGTGCAGGGTCCCAGTGAGTGTCTCTCAAGCCGTGTCTACCCCGAACGACCGGGTTCTAGCGAGTGTCTCTCAAACTGTGTCTGCCCGTCCATAGCCAATACCATATTACATGCACGCCACGCACACACACTGCTCCAAATTACTACAAATAATATTCATGGCACTTTAACAATTATGAATGCAATATAAAACATGTCTAGTGTTTAACTACATAGATATGTATTTATAAGTGATGCATGGACATTCTTGAACATATAATAATATCAAAATTACAATTAAAATTAATATTTTACTCACATACTTAACCGAAGTCACTGTAGCGGCTGGGCGGAGGAGGAAGGCTATCCCAGCTCACCTGACAATTTTATTATAATTATTTAATACATTTGACTCAATACAAACTAAAAAAAATTTAAAGATGTCCTAAGTCGTGCCTAAAATCTGGCAGAGTCTCCAATATACCTAGAATCTACCCAACCTGTAAAAGGGATTAAAACGCGCTTCTATATCCACAAACCACACACCCACAACTCAATTACTTCACATAGCCCCTCCTGGGCCCATCCAAACAGTCAACAATCACAATATGAAAAATTACAGTTTAGTCCTTATAATTAATTCTTTTGCAAAAACTATCCAAATGAGCTATAAAAATTCTAAAACTTTTCCCAGCGGTCCTTAGCAATATTACTAAGATAATGCAAAAGGAATTTTAATTTTCTAAGCTACCACGAATATTCTATGGATTTTTAAGAAAAAGTAAGGTTCGGGTTTACCTATGCCGATTCTGACCCCAGAAACGCGTTCGAGATGTCTGACAATGGTGAGATAGCTAAAATCTCGACTCAATTCTGAGACTTTTTCGATAGCCTGTCTGTCTAGTATGAAATTACAAACCTAGGCAACCGTTAAATTTTCACAAATTGAAGGTACCTACACGAAACTCACAACATGGGGGTTAGTACATAATTTTTACATAATTTTCTAAGCTTATTTAGTGCTCGAAAAAACACTATGAAGTTTGGCGGGACCCACCGAAACACGGTATCGAAAAATTTTGAAATTGGTATTACTGCGAAGCTCTCGACGAGTGGAGTACTCCGGTAATCTCGATTTTCTTGTGGAGTTCACAGTTTACGAGAAATTTAGCTCAAAAATCGAAATGGGCTAAAATTTCTTGAATAAAAATTGGACAAACAGCTCGATGAATTTTGGTGTTCTTGGTGTCTATGGAAAGCTCTCGAGGTGTAGATGAGTTTTGGCACAAGACCCGATCAGATTGGTGGCCGGATCTACTAGAATTGGCCTAGGAAGACGAAATGATGCACGCTCGAAGGGGGGACTTCGCGCGACTTTTCTGGCAGTTTGGAGCTTCTGCCGGCAGCGGGGAGGTGGCCTGGAGGTGCGCCAGCGTGTGGGGGAGGCTGGGGCGATGGCTAGCCGACGAGGGGTGGAGGGAGGAGAGAGAAAAAGGAAAAAGAAGTGGGGGTGTCAGGGCGCGCAGGGAAGAAAAAGAGAAGGGAAAGAGGGTCGGTCCGATTTGATCATGTTCGATTCGGCCGGTCCGATTTAGGATACAAAATTTAAATTTTTACTCTGCCTTTAGACCAAAAATAAGACTCAAAAATTCTGAAAATAATTTTAGAAAATTCAAAAAATTCGTAGAGTCCAAATATATTTTTAAATTTATCACGGTCTTTAAATTAATTTTTAAAAATCATTAAAATTTTATATTTTCAAAAAATCAAATGCAATTTCTAAAATCTAAAAAATTTCAAAAAATTTTCTAAAATTTAAATAAAATAAAATATTAATATTTATTCACAAAATAATAAATTTAAAAATTAGGAGTGTTACAATAATATTCGACTAATATTATTTAATATAAATCATATGAGGAATAAAGCCACATTTATAACTAACAAGATTGTAAAAGAGATGACATATAATGACTCATTAAACTATCACCAAAAGATCAAGGCAGACTCATCTGTTTAATCTTTTCAAATCTCATATTGATTGTAGAATGTTTATGAGTGAGTTATGTGACTTATTTAACAGAAATTCTGTTAAAATTATTATAATTTTAATAGTGATTCATTTCAATGACTAACTCATATATGTATATGTTCTATTAAAAAAAAATATCAAAAATATCATTTGAACTAGATGTTTTGGGCCAAATAAAAAGAGTAATGAGCCTCAGACTCTGAGTCTTCTGATAATGAAAATTGAAGTTGATCAAAGTAATCATTATTGCTACAAAAGCAAATATAGTCTATTCATTTGGCCAGTCTTGTTTCGAAAACAATGACTCAATATCCTCATAATTAAAACAATAAAAATTATTTTTATATTTTGAAAAGAATAAATTCATCTTAATCGGTTACTAATTTCAAACTAATAGGTCTGCCATTCTTCAATTACATCATTTTTATGGCTACATTTTTTAAAATATTGAAGATTATTAAATATACCTTTACGATTGTAGCCGTACCTTTATCATTTTTTTTAATTATAAAAACATAAATGTGTTAATTACTATCTTATTTTTTTTATTTAAATTATTATATTATTCTTAATTTAAGTTATTTTATAAAATATGTTAACAACTAAACACTATTAAATATAAATTATTTTATGCATTATCATATTATATTTTATGAAAATGACTTCAACATATTGAAAAAAAAAATCCAAATTTTCTAAAAGATACTTTGTTCATATTATGTAAAAGTTTAAAAATTTTATTTTTTTATAATCATTAATAAAAAAATACTTAAAATTTGATATAAAAACAACAATTAAAATCTAAAATTTAACATATTAATAAAATATATATTATATACATTTTAATAAAAAAATAAATATTTAAGTTTTTGTTTTTTTTTTTTTCATGAAAAAAATCCCAAACATTTGAAGCCTATTGTAATGATCCTCTTCGCGCGTCCCTCCATTTGTGCCGTTGAAGTGTCAATTTACCAAAAAAAACCCCTTAAGCTCCTTCCTTTTCCCAGATTTGGCTCAACGTACAACTCATCTAAATCTTGCCATCTTGGCTGGCTGGCAGTATCAACCTGGCCGCAAACATTTGGCTTCGTGCGATGCGCTGCATGTTGGAGGGTATTTTGCAGTAAATAAAATAAGCTTAAGGGCATCTTCGTCACAGAAATTTAAATATAAAATTACTTTGGCTCTCTGTCCAATGCTCATTGTCCATTTTCTATACCTCTCAACACTGTTCCTCTCTTCCACCGCCACCACCACCGCCACCACCACCACCACCACCGTGTCTGAAGCTTCCATCTCTCCAGATAGAGCCCTTACACGAAAAACAAGTGTGTTGGTTGAAAAACGCAGAAGTTCCTAGCAATATAGCTTTGTGTTTGGTTTGAAAGAGAGTTGCAGAGCCCAAGAGAGAAAAAGAAACTTTAGACCCAACATTGACAGGGCAAGTATGGAAGACACTCCAGTAATCAAAGCTCATGATGAAACCAAAGCAACAGTCCTTTCACCAAACTAAAATCTTCTACAGCAAAGATTTCCAAAACCTAAAAAGAAAAGAAAGTTTCTTTTGCTTTCTAAAAGCATTTTACTTTCCCTTTCGTCTCCAAATCAAGAAGAGCAACGCTTGATCTACCAGAGAGGGAGAGCTAAGATCAGGAAAATGGGTTGCTGTTATTCAAGATTAGAGAGAGAAGAAATGGTTTCCAGATGCAAGGCAAGAAAAAGGTACATGAAGCAGTTGGTTAATGCTAGGCAAGCGGTCTCTGCTTCACACGCCATGTACCTTCGTTCACTGCGTGCTACTGGTTCAGCGATTCTTCAGTTCTCCAGCACAGAAGCCAATCTCCACCTCCATCAACACCGCCACCACCAACATCATATCCCACCTGTCTTACCCTCACCACCTCCTTTGCCACCCACACCGCCGCCACCTCCACCAAGGAGCCCCAGCTCCGACACATGGACGTCCATAACCGCCTCTCCAGGTCTTCCCCCTCCTCCTCCGCCACCACCGCCTCAGTCTTCAAGCTGGGACTTCTGGGATCCTTTTGTCCCGCCCCCTCCTATGACGTCACGGTCAGTAACTGAGGAGGAGTGGGAAGAGGTGACAACCACGACGGCGTCTGAAGTGGCGGTCACGGCGACAGGGACGGCAGCCAGCCTAACGGCCCCGCCATCGGTAATTAGTGGGTTCTCGAAGGAAAATGGTAGTGGGAGCGGGAGTGAGCTTGCTATGGTGGTTTCGAGGAATAGCAAGGATCTGGTGGAGATTGCGAAGGAAGTTGATGAATATTTTCTCAAGGCTGCTGATGCTGGTGGTCAGCTCTCTTTGCTTTTAGAAGTTCCAAACCCTAACTTCTCTGCTCAAAACAAAGGAGGCGAGTGGTTTTCTTGGATTTCCGTTCTGTACATTTGTTTTATTAGGCCCTTATTTTACTGTTTCACTTCTGTTTGGTTGCCGAGAAAACTAGGGAAAACATTTGTTTTGATATATTATATATATTTAAATATTTCCTTTGTTTTGCAGGTAAAGTTTATGACCATGGATGCAATTTGACAAATCCATCATTATGGACATGGGGTTCAAGTCCAAAAATGAATGGGTTTGGGAAGATGGGGGAGGAAATGGTTGGAAACTCTTTAGGAATTAGCCACTGTTCCATTGTAGAGAGGCTGTATGCCTGGGAGAAGAAATTATTCCAGGAGGTCAAGGTTAGATCTTCATTTCATTCCAGTGGGCATTAGCCTGTCTCTATCTATCTTGAAGATGGTGATTTTATTTAGTATTCATTTATTTTATTCTTTTTGTTTGTGGTGTTAATTAGAATGCTGAGAGCATAAAAGTTGAGCATGAGAAGAAGGTGGCATTGCTGAGGAAGCTAGAAGTAAAGAGGGCTGACTATGTAAAGACTGAGAAGACAAAGAAAGAGGTGGAAAAATTGGAGTCACTAATGATTGTTGCTACACAGGCCATTGAGACTACGTCTGCTGAAATCATCAAATTGAGGGAGACACAGCTCTACCCTCAACTTCTTGAGCTTGTAAAAGGGTTAGTCGGTAGTCTTCTTAATTTCTTGTACTTGCTTTCTGTAATTGATCCTACTGGGTACTTGCATTTTAGGGACACATTAATTAGTGGACAAATTGATATGGACCACTCCAAGCCACACTCTTGGATTGCCTTGTAGTGCATTTTAGCCGTTGCAAAGATTCTAAGGGACAGCAGTGTTTTCTGCAATTGCCAATTGGCATTTGGTAGTTGTTGTTTCAGCAGTGAGTACCGAGTGGAGACCAAAGGAAAATTTCTTGAGAGAAGAGAGAGAAAGAGAGAGCGTTAAAATATGGATTTTTTTTTGGGACCTGAAGGATTTGCCCTGGTGTATATGTTACTGTACAGAAGATTGCTTTTGACTGCTTTTTAGTTTTTTATTGGCTTGTTTTTCACTGCCTTTGTTTGCTTTTAGTTCAAAGATTACAGTGACCCAACTGTTCTATGTACGATCATTTGAGGGCTATGGCTTCAGTTTAGTCCAGTGAATCTTTCTTTGCCTTCATACTTGAACTTTTGTTGGTCCATTGTCTTCCTCAAGGAGACAATCTTGTGGCTATACGTACCATATTTTGAGTGGGGTCACCAGAGTCAAATCTTGGCTATAAGGTGATTGCAATATCAGGAAAATTTTATTTCTATCATTTAACTTAGGAAATTATAAAGCATGTTTATTTCTAAATTGGGAGAAATTATTCCATGCAAGACTTGAGCGATATGTGCAGTCGTTGCTTCTTATTTGCTGCTTCTACTTCCACCTCGCAGATTGATGTGCATGTGGAGAAGCATGTACGAGGCTCATCAGGTTCAAACGCACATAGTTCAGCAGCTCAAATACCTGAACACCATCCCGTCTACCGAACCCACATCTGAGATTCACAGACAATCCACTCTCCAGCTGGAACTTGAAGTTCAGCAATGGCACCAGTCCTTCTGCAACCTAGTGAAGGCACAGCAGGATTACATCCAGTCCCTAACGGGCTGGCTCCGGCTTAGTCTTTTCCAGTTCAGCACAAACCCACTTTCCAGAACCAATCAAGAATCTCGAATTTACACTATTTGTGAGGAATGGCACCATGCGATTGATCGGATTCCAGACAAAGTAGCGTCTGAAGGAATTAAGAGCTTTTTAACAGTTATTCATGCCATAGTTGTCCAACAAGCAGAAGAGCATAAACAAAAGAAGAGGTCAGAATCAGCATTCAAGGAGTTTGAGAAGAAGGCTGCTGAACTTAGATCACTGGAAAGCAAGTATGGCCCATACTCAATGCTTGAAACAACTGGCAACACAAGAAGCAAGGATCCAGTAGCAGAGAAGCGAGCTAAGGTTGAGATTTTGAGAGCAAAAGCAGAGGAGGAGAAAAGTAAGCATGAAAAATCAGTGAGCATAACGAGAGCAATGACCCTGAATAATCTGCAAATGGGATTCCCACATGTCTTTCAGGCGATAGTGGGATTTTCAAGTGTATGTATGCATGCATTCGAGTCTGTATACAACCAAGCGAAAAATACGCAACAGGGAGATGATGTGAAGAGAATATTACCCTAAGAGGAGATCTAGATTTGGCTGAAAGAGGGTTTTCTGTATATATATAGATAGCATCTCATTCTGTAGCTGGATTGAATCATGCAGAAGTGTTGCAGGAACCTCCTAGGTTCAGTTTGGAAATTATGTCGGTATGGAGCAACAATAGTGGGGGCACATAGAAGAATTGATAGCACTTTGGCAGTGTGATGGTGGGGGGCACATAGAAGAATTGATAGCATTCTGGCAGTGTGCTGGTGGAGACCTTGTGCCATGGAGCTGGAAGTTTTGTATTTGGGGTTTTTATTATACTGGTGTTGTTCTGTCATAGGAAAGTTTGTGAATGGTTTTGAATTTTCTGTTTTGCTTTAACAGTACCAAATTACTGTCTTCTTTTTTTTTTTTTTTCTTTTGGAAGTTTAAAAGAATGAGTTGCTTTTTGGATGTGAATTATTTTGGTTTTGATCAAGTGGAGAAAAAAAATATATATATAATAAAGATGATTTTGTTTATTCTTTTTATTAAAGATAAAATGATTTATTTTAATATTTTGATGAATTTATTTATCTATATAATCTGTATAAAAGCAAAGAAGAGCATAAAAAAAAAATAAACCCCTTAAAAAAGTTTAATTTTTTCAACGTGACTTCTACCTTTTTTTTCAGATTTCTTTTTTTTTTTAAATGATAATTGACCCATTTAATTTTCTAAACACACTATAAGTGCATATTAATAAATTAATAAACCTTTGAATTTATAGTGGCAGCTGCGACACACACTGTGATTAAATTTTAAGTTATATTTTATTATATTTTTTTTATTTACAATACAAAATTATATGAAAAGGTTTATTAATTTTCTTTTATTTATATATTTAATATTTTTTTTTTTACATATTTATTGTAACCACTTTCATTTAAAACTTAATCTATCATTATATATTTAAAAAAAAAAAAAAGGGCTTTCAGCACAATTAGCGTTGACGATGGGCTCGATAGTCTCACTCACGAACCTGGAGCTCGAAGAAAACTGAAAGAAAAAGAGCAAATAGCCATTTCTCAACTTGACAAACCATGCATGAAAATGAAACAGCAAATGCAAAAGTTGCTTCTCTGAGATGGGGAATCCTTCTTCAAGCCCTCCTGCCCATATTTCAGGTTCTTTCTTCTATACACCAATCGAATTCCTTAAATCTAATTGGCTGCCTATTGCTGTTAATGTATCTCGCAGATGAGAAATCTTTAAATGCCATCAAGCGCATTTCCAGGAAGGCCTGTTATGGCTTCAACTTAATTCCTAGCCGATTACTAGTTGATAAAAATCCAAACTCTAGAGAAGCCTATATATGCTACACGTTACCCACTAATGGGTCCCCTAAACTTTTCCTTACGTGAGTTCATTTTCTTTCATTTGGTGTACTGGACCTTGTATCTTGTTCTCTCAGGTATTTCTTCGAACACGTTCTGAACTTTAGATTGAAATGTGATTGCATTCAAATACAATAGGACTGTTTTTTTTAGAGTAATACAGTATTTGAGTTTTGTTGTTGCTATATATGAAATTTCTTTGCAGCCAAAGGATGGACGGGCGCCCTAATCTCAGTGATTTTGAGATATCTAATAGATACAATGTTGATAACACTGGGCTTGTCTGTAAGTTCTCCTTCTCATTTATTGAGTTTGATCCCAAAGCCAAGATAAGAACTCTGAGCATATAGAAAACATCTTTTAGAATTATATGGTTCCTAATCATTTATTGACTGAAGCAAAAGTGAGATGTCTCTGGCTTATTGTAGGAAAGCTTCTAGTGAGAAGTTAAGTCTTGCATATCTTCTAATGAGAATTAAGGTTATATACCATATTTTTTTATATGGGGTAACTTTTTTGGAGGAAATGACAAGTAATAATAATGCTTTATAATTTCCCAGCCATATTTTCATTTCGTGGAGCATGAATTTTGTCTTGTTGATTACAAAATTAAATAAAACAAGAAGGGCAAAGGGGATGTGGATAGTTGTAAAGGATTAAACCCATACATGATTTCACGCTTAATTAAATTATCTAAGTATTGTTTTTTGTTCACTTCTCTTCATTCTACCTTGACAAAAGTGTGAAGGCGGTAGTTTGCTTTATTTGCAGAGAACAGAGTATTGAGGGAAGGAGATAGCGGTGTCCTATGCATGTTTCAGGCTGGAACAATTGGAGGGGATTCTGACTTCTGACCACACTGATAATTACGATTTTTAAAATGATCAAATCAAACTGGACTGTTTTGAACATAGAAATCAAACTAAACAGAACCAATTACCAAATCAGATTAAATCAAAATATTATTCTTTGATCCAATTTTTGAAATGTTTTGAGACAAACGAAACTTTTTTTTTTAGTTTTGCATAACCAGCTCAAGTTAGCTTAAATATTCACTTCCTTATATGTAATAAAAAGATTTAAAAATCAAAAAAATAAATTTTTATTATTACTATTATTTTATACAAGTTTGAGTTACTGTTTTTAGTTTCGTTTCTTATGAAGTGAAGTTTTATTTCCTACAATCCGTATTGTACTTTTTATTGAGTGGTAAACTAAACCAACTGCCAAATTCAGACCAGATTGGTGGATTGAATTTAATGATGCATACCCCTGAGAGTGAAAGTTTTTGTCTGTGGCACCTGAATTTTGATGAAATTTGAAATATTTCATGCATGGGGGCCTTCTTTTATTTTATTGCTTTGATTATAAGATATCTATCTATTTTATTTGGGAAGTTCTACTTTAAGCTCCTGCTATTGGATTAACTTCTGCAATGGGTGTGTTTTTACAAGCTAGTTAAATACAATATCATAATGGCGGTTGGTGTGCATCACCATTGAAAGTTTCTTAATATGGTGTTAGATATATGAACTGGAAGATTCAGTTCAAATCTTGTTAGCTGGAGAAAATTCAAATGGTTCATCTACATAATCAATTAGTGTTGCTTTATCTTGTTTATGCTTAGGATTCTAAAATGATCTTGTTATACAGGTCATTGGCCATCAGAAGAAGTCCTTGCTTATTTTTGCTTATCACATGCAGACATGTTCAGGTGTGTAAAATAGCATTTCTCCACGCTTTCACGTTTCCATGTATTTTGACTTGTTTTCATGCTCTTGTTTGTAGTCCATCTCAATAAAACTTCTTCTATTGTCTACCAAAGAAAAAACTGTGCTGTAGGAGATTCTGTTCACTAGGGAAAACTTATGCTGCAGTTCTGTATTTCTGATTCCTGCTTTTCAACTCTTCTACATATCCAGTCTACTTATTCATCCTAATTCCTTATCCAATCTTCTAGGTCAAAAAGAGTTATTGAGCTTGGTTCAGGCTATGGTTTAGCTGGATTAGTTATTGCTGCAACTACTGAGGCAGTGGAAGTTGTAATCTCTGATGGAAATCCTCAAGTGGTTGATTGTATCCTTTTGATTTGCATATTCTCATGGTTAATATGTATGAGAACTTTATGGCTAAATTTTATGCCCCATTTTTTTTCATTGAAATCTGTCAGGCTCCAAGGATGACTGAAGGTAGTTGATAGATTAGTGAGCATGTGTAATTTGCCTTATAAGTTTCTTCCCTTTTAATTAATTTGTTGAAATTCAGAAGAACTTTTTCCTCTTGAAGGAACCATTCCCTAAATGTGATATGACTTCTTTTTAACTAAGAAAACATTTTTAATGACCAATTTTTCCAAGTGTCCCAACTCCAAAATACCAGCAAATTGTTCTAGGGAAGTATTTAATGCAAAACAAATGGAGCCTTGGTATGAAAGAAGGTAAACCTTAATTCTTCACTTTCTAATTGAGTAGGGAATTTTGCAGCAAATTTTCTTCTCAAATATGTGCAAAGTAGAGAAATGAACCAGACTTAAAACTATTAAAGTAAGAAATTGAATTTAGAAATGCGGTACATTGGGTTTTGTGTAATGGCTATTATGACATGAAATATTATTGCCCTCTTTGGCTATTTCTGGAGACAGCTTTTTCATTGTTATTAATGCAAATAGGGTGATAAGTGGTAGGCTTAGTTGGTGGGACATGGCATGAGAGGTTTGGATGGCAAATTTGTTTCTCAAAAGTGGGTACTGGCTTTCCATGCAAGGCATTGTCACTTGCTGATGTCTGATTGTTTTGTTACATTGGAAGAAGAGCCATGAGTAGATTTTAGAAATATTCTTAATGTGGCTTGACTTCAAGCTTTATCAATGCATTTAATGCAAAAAACATACCTAGTTCTTAGAGTTGATTGTTTTATTGTCATTGATCCTTCTATTTTTATTCCTTGAAAAATTTGCAGCCATTTTTCAATCTCAAATAGAAATGTTAAATTGTCTGTGACTCATTTATTGCGCATTCAGAGTTTCAATTACTCAAGCTGTAATCTCAAGTTGTTTGGCTTGAGAATGAGCAAGATGTAGGTGTCTCCAACCTGGTCTTATTAATGCTTGCTTTCAACCTGTTTTATGCTGCATGTTGTAGCAAAACACCCTTTATTTTGTTGTTATTTTTCTCATTTGAGGACTTTCTCCCATCGGTGTGATCTTAGATTGTTTTAAAATTAGAAGAAAAGATTTATTTTGACAATAATTATCATGGTTTTGGGTTGTAGTAACTATGATTGTTTTTGGTGCATATTCTTGTAGATGTAACTTCATGATGCACTAAGGCAGTTATACTATTGATTTAGTTCTATGTTGTGCTGGTCAGTTAATTTACTCATGCCAAGTGAAGCATCACTGTATTGCTAAACGTTTGCTGGTTTTGCTATGCCAAATTCTTTTTCCTTATTTTTCCTTTCTATCTTCTTCTTTTTGTTGCATGCACTTGCATGCCTGGGTGTGCAGTGGTGACAGGCTCTATTCCTTTTTCTCGATTATTTCTTATATTCATATTGGGTGTTCTTAACATCCAGATATTCAGCATAATATGGATACTAACTCTGGGGCATTTGGTAGTACAAAAGTGAGGAGTATGACATTGAATTGGGATCAGGCAGAAGCTTCAAATATCTCTAACACTTTTGATGTCATTGTTGCTAGTGATTGGTGAGTTTTGCCTCTTTTAACTTTCCATTTTAATAAATTTGCATCACATTGTACTTTTTTGTTTATGCAAGAAAGCGAAAAAGAATCATATAAACTGGATCAATTGAATTTAAACCTGACAAAGTATTAAATTTGTTCCAAGTGCCATATAATCAATAATAATCTCTTATTTTTACTATCAGATAAAGACAGGTTTTGGAAAGTTTCTCATGCTATGTTGCTAATCATAACAGATCTAATCTTTGTGTGTTTAGCTGTAAACAACATGCCACATTCCCTAATCTATCTGGATTATGCCTTTTTCAATCCTATCAAAAAAATTTTACAAAAGAGTTCTCAATCTGATTAGGCAAGGAAAATTTATGTCATTCACAATTCCTTAGTGCACTGAAGATTCTCCAAGGTTGCAACAATAGTTGACAAAAGGCACTTGTACCCAATATAAATTGGGGGCAACCTGTTCGCACGCAAGCATACACTGATGGCTATTTTTCCTTTTTATGCCGAACTTATCTTCTTTATATTAACATGACATGTAAATTTTGACAGCGCCTTTTTTAAGGAGTTCCACAAAGGCCTTGCTTTTGCTGTCAAACTCTTGCTGAGAAACGCTGGGATATCAGAAGCAATATTCTTCAGTCCTCGAAGAGGCAATTCACTGGATAAGTTTCTAGAGGAAATTGAAGAAAATGGCATGCATTTCTGTGTAACAGAGAACTATGATACAGAAGTTTTGGATGCGTCATCAAGGGTTCATGAATAGTGGTAACTCATGGCCCAGCTAAGAAAAAGATCACTGCTATCCTTTGCTGGTCAGAGTTACATTATAAACTTTTGAAGCCTTCTATTCCATTCATAATTTTTATATTTTTTTTGCATGGGTAGTGAAGAAAAACAAATTGACATAGGTTATAACCCATATACTTGCATTAACCTAAGGACTAGTCTCTAATATAATCACATGAATTAACATGGATAATATTATTAAATCACAGTCTAGATGTACCTTTGATTTGCATAAATTGATACAAGTACTTTAAATTGAGTCTTTAGAAAGCCTATAAATCCAACCCGTAAAGCACACTTCTCTTTCTTTTGTTACTGTGATTTTATGTAGCAAAAAGACAGTTTTCTTTCACTTTGTGGAACTTAAGCATGCAGAATTGGAGATTAGTGGTGGGCTTTCTATTTTCAAATATATATATATTTGCATTTGGTTATCTTTTATGCTCTGGTTGGGTGGGGCGAGGCGAGGAAATGGTAAATAAGGGTAAGAAGGGGTAAGTAACTATTATACCCCTGTTTGGGAAGAGGTGAGTTAGTAAAAGATAAGGGTAAGTAAGGGTAAAGCTTATCCTCCTTTACCCCTCAAATCTCAATTTTTCTTACACCCCAAATTGAGGTGTAAGCAGGGGGAGGGGAGAGCTGAAAATTACTTCATTTTTATTTTTCTATTGTATCCTTAATTTTTTATTAAAAATCTAATTATACCCATTAAAAATAAACTTAGTGTACCGCTACAAATAAATGTATTCTCTCTTAAGTAGTCATACATAGTTTCTCTACTTTCAATAATTTGTTTTTAAATAATTTGCTGCAATTATTATACTTCAATTATTATTTTTTTATTTTTCTTTTAATAGTTTGCTTTAATTATTATACTTCAATTATCATTTTTTTTTCTAAATAATCTATTTTTTATTCAATCTTTGTTAGATTTGCGCATTATTGTTTTGATCTATTAATTTTATGATTTATTTATAGTGGACTATTATTATTTGCAAATTTAATATTTATCATAGTGAGTTTACCATTTAATAAATTATCTAATAAAAAAGGGTATTTTTATACTTCTAATAATTATTTATCCTTCTTTCACCTCTTTCCTAATATGAAGAATATACATTACATTTCCTTACCTTACCATTAATTCATCTCTTTCCAAGCATGAGATTTTTTTTATTGTAACTCTCTTCACCCTTCCCCTTCCTTACCCTCCCTTATCATTCTATTAATTACCCTTTCCTCACACTATCCAAAAGAGCCTTAGTAAATGTTTGGTTCATCTGTTGGGTGGTGCAATTGATAGCTGATGGACACCCAAACAGGTGAACTTGAGTGTTTGGCAAGCTTAAAAAAATAAAGCTGATAGCTGATGGGCAACTGATATGGTATGTACCCATCAGCTGCAGTTTGTATCAGCTCTATTTTTAGAGCTGTTTTTCATCAGCTGATAGCTGATTTAGTTTTATTTTTTTTTTATTTTGATTATATTATCTTTTTTATTTAACTTAAAAATTAATATTATTAATACTTTTATCTTTTTTTATTTATTTATAATTTTAACTTTTTAATTAACGTATTTCAATTTTATTAAAATAATTTTTATTAATAACATAAAATATAAAATATTTATTTATATCTAAATACTTAAAATTAATTATAAAGTTTTTTATTAACAATAATAATTACTTTATTATTTTATCTATATTTTTAAAGTTATTTAATTTTTTAAATAATTATTTTTTAATTTTAATAATAAAATAAATGATATTATACGATAGATTAATAATTATATATTTATTTTAATAATATAATAAATGATATAATATATTAATTTAATAATTATATATTTAATTTAATAATAATATAATATAATAAATTTATAATTTTATATTTATTTAAATGATAAAATAAATTATATGATATATATCCTTATTAGTCATTTCACATATCAACAGCAACAGCTAAATATAGTTTTACCAAACACTTAATATAAATTAGCTATTATCAGTTATTAGCTATCAGCTAACAGCTATCAATTGTATTCAACAGTTAAATTGAATAAACTAAACAGGTTTTTTGCCAATGCAATGGTTCATATACGTAACTACTACGGTTATGTAGTCAGTTTCTTCTAATAAAATGTCTATAGTTACTTAAAACAAAGTAGATATTATTTTATTACAAAAAAATAAAGTGGTTTGATGAAATTTTATAATTTATTATTAAATTTTTATAAAATAATTTTTTTCATAAAATAATTAATTATAAAAAATTTATCAATTTAATGAAAAAAATAAAATTTCTTCACCGCATATATAATATTTTTTAATAACATTAAAAAATATTATAAATAAAATAAAATAATATATATTTATTTAGCATTTCATATATAGTATCTATTATTTTAATTAAAATTTAAGATATTGTGAAAATATGATAATTTAATATACTGAAAAAATTTTATTTTTTTATTGAATTAATAAAAAATTTTATAGTTGACAATTTTACGGAAAAAAGTATCATTCTATAAAAATTTAATGAGATAAATTGTAAAATTTTATTAAATTACTTTATTGTTCATAACAAAATAATTTTATTTATTTTAAAGCAAGTAACTATGGAATACATTTTATATATTTTATCTTTTATTATTATATAAATAAATTAATTAAATAATTATAGATGATCCGAATCATATTTTGGTTGAACCAAATAGTAAAGCTTGGATGGCGAACCATTATCAGTGGTAGGCAACAATTCGTTTGTTACTATCACTATTTAAGTCTAGTCGCTTGGTGGGTTCCATTATCATTGAAATTGCATTCCTCACCACTCACTATACAATGTGTAGGTCCCCTTGCTGGTTTGTGGGTTTAGAAGTGAAAAGAAGAGCTTTGTGATGCTTTTTTTCTTTTTTTTTTTTTCTTTTTTTTCTTTTTGAACTTATTAATACAATAGGTCCATGAAGCTTTTGAAAGGAGATTCCTCATCTTCATTTGAGCATCTAAGTTAAAAGCATTTAGATATGGCTGTCCATGAGTAAGCAAAGATTCTCTAACTAAAGGACGATTGAAAACGAAGTCAAAAAGATCTATCTGATGCTCTGTGGGTCAAATAAACTAATATTTACTGGAGGAGGGAAATTTCACTATTTGCTTTTTAGATGTTGCAGCAATGAACGTGCTGTGTCCTGTGAAGAAGAAACATGCTTTGGCCTGAAGTATTTGCTATTTGTTGGAGTGAAACTGTTTTTGCAGGTTTTCTGGGAAACGATATTCTGCTGTGCTTGTCTTTGTTGGTTATTGAGTGCAGATTTAGGTAACATGAGCAGCATTGGCGGAACTACCTTGTGGCTTGGGAGGGGGGCCAAGAGTTTTTAAAATTAAAAATTTATCCATAAATTTTAATTAATTTTTTAAAACCATTACTGTATTTGACATGCCAACATCATTTTACAGTAACTAATAATTTATACCATATTTATTAATGAAGGAAAGCACAATATATTAAATTGAAAAAAATTAAATCACGGTCCCTTATATACGAAACGCGAAATCATAAGATATTGTTTTATATTTTTCCTTAAAAGTTTCATTCATACTTTTTTATTATTTAATTTTAATCTCTTAATAAATTATATTTTTATTTTACTTCTCATATTTTTATTAAAATTTCATTTAATTTCTTTTTAGTATTTATGTTTAGCTCCCTCAGAACCGTGAAAATAAAAGGATTGATAATAGGCTTGAGTTGTAATGCTCTGCACTTTGAGCAGAAAGTCAATAAGGAAAAAGAGTATGCTAGTGTTGTTAAAAATTAACCGATGCTCTATTGTACTGTCTAATGCAATACGATAAGTTTGTCAGTTAAATACCAATGGTTGCTGCTACGATTAAGTCAAATTGTTGTTTTATCCAACACTGAGAGGTTTACGAATTTTTGAGGTTCTTATAGTCTCGCATTTATTGGAAACTCCATGGATGATGTGCTTTCTAAGGTTCAGCAGCCACATTATTTGGCTTGGAAGTGCTTTCTGTGTCCATTCCTCTCTCATCTATTTTAAGGTTATTGGCTGGGGATTATTGGGTGATGAAGCAATATATTCTCCCTCCTTTCTTTCTTTCTTACTGTTGCCATAATGCATTTCATTAGTAGGATAAATTCTACCTATTATCCTTTAACCCTGTTGCCTTTAAATTTTAATTTATAATATAAAAACTTTTAAATTTTGATTTTGTGAACATGCTTGTTTGGATTGAATGCAGTATAATTTATTAATGTATCATATTATACTGTATTACATTATATTGTATGATTTTTTATTATTAACATATTTAAAAATATAATACAGCACACGATGGTTTAATAACATTTTTTTATTTCGTTAAATAATATTGTATAGTACAATAAATATAAAAATTATTAAAATATCTTGTTTGCTATTTTAAATATATAAAGAATTATTTTAAACTTTGTTTGCATTGCAACACGTACAATTTCTATTGTAAAGGATTTAAATTATTAAAAATGAATCTACAAATCCTTAATCTTTTGTCTATCATTTAATTTACCTCCTAACGTAGATGGAAAACTTTATTTAAAATTATTAATAGAAACAATGGCATTATCAAAATCAATAAAAAAATTATTTAGATGAAAATTTCATTTAAAATATATTTTTTTTTTATTAATCTAGTAATATTACAATAAAAGATTAGCGTATGAGAGATAAAGAATATTTTTAAATAAAAAAATAAAGTATAATTAAAATTTTATAAATTATGTAAGTATAAAATTAAAATGTAAAAATTTTAAACCATCTAAAATTATCAACTTAATAATTTTGAAATTTGTGATAAAATCATATTTAAGAGACCGTCACTTTACAACCTAACACCGTGACATACTATCATTCAAAGGAGGTAGAAACTTTAATTTATAATATAAAAATTCTTGAATAAATGATGTCACTCTCTCGCCCAATTCCGTTCACTGTGTCTTTGCCCTCTCACCTTCCTCCCCCTGCGCTTAGTAATGACTCAGTCCACTTCGGTCAGGTGGTGAACGACTTGCCAAAGAAGACTAAGTCAGGGACTTAGACATTGAAGCAAGGGGTGAAGCGGCGAATGACGTCATCCCACTGCCACAATGTATTAGCACCTAGGCCATGGATGAGGAGGAGATTGGGTTTGGTGTCAGCCAAGGCTTTGGGTTTGTGCTAAGGAAAAAAAAAAAGAAAAAACCGAAAGCTCTCTTTCTCTATCGCCAATTTTTTCCCACAATGGGTTTTGTCTTGTTTATTAGTGGTGATGATGTCAGATAGAAAATAGAGGGTTTGATGATGGAAAGTAAAGAATATGATAGAGGAATCGAATGAAAGATGGCAGAGGGGAAGGAAGAGAATAACACTGGGAGAGAGATATAAGGAGGAGAGAGAATTTTTTTTTTTTTTTTTTTCTTTATGCTTGTCACGTTAACATGATAATTTAAAATTCATAAATCAATAAATTTTATATTATAAATTAAAATTTTAGAAATAATAACAGTAAAAATTGAAAATTATGACAAAATTTATCTGCCTTATAATCCATAAATATACCATATTGAATAAGAGTGATTTTCATTTACACTAAATTGAAGTTTAAAAGATTTACATGTTTTTGAAAATGATAATTTTGCACAATTTTAATTTAATTAATTTTTTTTTGTCAATTTTATATTTTAAAGTAAAAAATTCAATTCTTTTAATTTAAAAAAAAATTTATTTTAAAAGAAATAGAACTTTTCTTGCAAATAATTTATTTCAAAAGAATTTTTAAAATTATGAATTGAAATTCATAAGACTATCCTGTTACAAGGTGGAAAAGAAATTTACACCTCACTGCTTCAAAAACTTTATGACATGTTGAAGGGGTTTGAAAAATTAAAGTTGAAAGGCAATCACGCCATCATCCATTTAATATGAAATAGAAATCTTCTCTTATCTTGAGAATTAAAAGTAGGTTTGTTTCCTTCTTTACAATTTGAGTTGGTTCCACCACCATACAATTTGGTTAAGCATAACCTCTCTCTCACCTCATGTCCACCAGAGACTGGAACCTACAAATAGGACCCCTATGGCCGGCAATTTGGATCATTCTTATATTGGCTTCTTTAGCTTTATTTCCTTCTCTTACAATGGTGATTGCCCCTAAATTTTCCAACATATGCCCATCTGAACATTCCCTCATCATCACTAATTTTGTTGATTGATGGTGCAATTCTGAGGCATCCCACTTGTTTTTTTTCAATCAATATGTTTGACATTCAACCGACCTATTGCTTCTATTCATAATAGAAGGATGTATTAGCAACTAGTTGGGATTTGGTTAATCCATTTAGGATTTGGAAAGCTGATTAGGATTTTTAATCAAAAGATAAGACATGTTTTAGTTCATTAGTTTTGTACTTTTCTATAAGAGAGTCTCAATTATATTGATGCTTTCCCCTAAACGCATCTCCTAATCTCTAAAGTGACAGCCTTAATGATTAAAAGGTGACGATTTCAATTGAAAATTGTAAGAAAGACCAAGAAACAAAAAAATAAAAAAAAAATTGTAAAATGTAAGGTATAGCATCTCAATATTCATTACTGATATCTGTTTAAAAAATTCTTTTATCTGTAATATATATTAAAGGAGAATTTTATGCTGTTGTTTAAATTATTTTTATTTTTAATTTATTGATTTAATTGATGGATTAATTTTTAAATGAAAAAATTGAGGAGATATTATCACAGTGTAACCTACCATTTTGTGTTTATGAATTTATAGTTAGATAATAACTGATTGTTTCCTAACATCCTTATCTAAATTGCATAGATGTTGTTGATTTGACAAAATTAGAAACAGAGCTATCTGTAATGTCTACCGTTAAATTAAGTATTTCACCATTACAATAGTGGGTGGCTTGTATCATATCAATTGCATTCCAAGGAGCATATATATATATATATATATATATATATATATATATATATATATATATATATTTATATGTTGTCTCAAAATGAAATGGTAGATATGATGTTGAGTATAAAAAAACAGCATATATATCTTATCTGCCACGAATTGAATTCCTATTGGCACCCTTTTCTTCACTGTTATCTCCAAACCTGAAAAAAAAAATCTTCCTAATCTTCAAGGCTTTGAGACTCTGTTTTATAATATTAGTTATTCTATTAGTTGTTAGTTATATTAATAAATATTAATTATTTTACTAATAATTAACGGCTAGATATTAATTGTTAGTAGTTATCTTTTTATATAACTATTAAAATAAAAATATTTTAAAAAAATGATTATTAAATATAAAAATAGTGATATAATTTTATTGAGTTTAATCAAAATGCTTACATAATCTTCAAAGTTATAAAGATAATTTTTTATGAATTACTTTATTGATTTCTAAACATTAATATAAATATTATGTCATTGAATATTTTAAATAAAAAAAATAATATTTTTAACTCTAATCAAAACATTAAATACTATATTAAAAGTTGCTGAAAAATAGTCACAAACCCTTATTCTTTTCACTTTTCAAATGCCGCCGACTTGATCAATAACAATCCAAGAAAGTAATGATCGTTCTTAATTAATAATGCCCATTTGCTATTACCTCAGTATCTCGAGATTTTACAGAATATCGTCTAAATTAACTACAGATTACAGTATCTCATCTCAAGATTATGGAATTGAGACCCCTATTCTCTTTCAAGAACATAGAAAACCAAAACAATTAATCAGAATCAATTTGTGAACGTTAGATAGTTTATTTTACTTTACCGTCATTTGATATACTTTATTTGCTTACAAAATGAGGCATTAAAGCAAAAAAGGAAGTGTGAAATCATACACTAATTTTCTTATAGCAAACAAATTGCAAAGCTTGGGGGATTGATTCCCACCAAAGTTCCCTTCCACATATCAATTATATAATTAATTATCTCTCTGTCTAATGTTTACACTTTTTTTTTTTTTTTAATCGTCAAAATGAAAATAACCTCAAGTCACCACTCAAAGACTTGTTTGTTTCCTTAACTTTATTACTTTCTTGAATTATTCTTTCTTTAAGCATTAGCTTTGAAGGTCACCGCAGGACCATAGAACAAGGAAAAAAAAGGAGAAAATGCAAACAAATGAATTGACAGAAAAGAGAAATACATTAATTCTATTTCTAAACTAATTAATATCATGTGTAGAACATTAAATATGCATCATTTTGGAAGTGGGTTTGCTTAGAAATTAGGATTGATTGGTCCCCTATATGCAAGTTATTGATTCCTTTCTCTCTTTCTCCTCCTTCCTTTTTTTCTCACAAAGTTTTGATTGCCAGTCGAAAAAGTGAAGAAGTAGGGACATCTATGATAATGAGAGAGACTAGCTACAATTGAATGTTGTAGCAAAGAATGAAAGATGTGACCAAAACAAGTGCCAATTGCACAAGTGAAAGAGGGTAGCTTCTTGTTGAATCTCCTGTTGCCAAACTTGCCAGCCATGAACTTGCTAATTCTGCCTCCTGTATTGCCCCTGACGCCATCGACCCTCCTCCTTCTGTCCCTGTTGCCATTGGAGACGGATCTCTTGCAGATTTCAGACTGCACAACAAGAATTGATTCCAATCCAAAAAAGTTACTTCCCAACACTAATAAATATATAACAATTATACCACCATATGTTATCTTTGTTAATAATCAAGTAATCCAATATTTGAATTCAATAATTACTGGGTGCTAATTAAACAATGATTAGATCCAAATAACATATAAATGGCGACAATTTCTAAACTATGATCTTAATTATAGCACAAATAATTAAGTTTATTTTTTTCAATTAAAGCCAAAAGTAATAATTAAGGAAGAAATGAAGTAACTGATGAGAGGAAGCTTAATTATGTTACCATGAATCAAGTAGTGTTTACCTGGGCAAGTGAGGGCAAAATGTGACCGTGTAATCAGCACCAGTACACGTGAAAGTACTGGAAGCATCATCAAAAGCGTAGCTGTATGATTTCGGACACGCGTTCTTGAACATTTCTGAGTACGTCGAAGGTTTACAAGTTGAAGGTGTATTATACGCGCCACTGCAACAGTACTCTGGGTTCCCAAACGCATCACAAGCGCTCCGGCATGCTGCGCCGCCCTCAACTTTCAGTTCATTCGGACACTTCCTGTTAAGGTCCGTCACGCAACCCGTCGTCGCACAAGCACCTGAGCCGCCATTCACCTCAACTACCATTGGCAAATTATAGCCGTCGACGAGGCTGACGTCGTAGAAATCTTGTGTGCCGGTGCCGAGGGTGAATTCAGCTAAGGTGGCAGGCGGAGTAGCACTGTTGCCGTTGCATTCGATTTGGGAAGAGCCGCAGTCGGCAGTAGCGCAGGAGCCGTGGCCCGAAGCATCAAAATTGCAGCCAGTTCGTCCCCAGAAACGACCGGACCAACCTGTCGGGGCCTGAAAAGAGCGAGAGCTGCCCTTGGGGAGCTCAAAACCTGTAGTGTCTAGTTTAGGGCTTCCAAGAATTCCAGGCCATACACTGTAATCGCATTTGTTAACAAGTGTGAATACAGCACCTGAAGCACCTGAAAATTAATATATCCCAGGATTAATTATTGGATTTTTTACTTAATAATTCATGAACCATGCATTGTTAAACTAAAAAGAAAAAAAAAATCTGCAATTCACCTTCGAAAATGAAGAGAATAATCAGGCTGAGGAATACAGTGTAAGAACAAGAAATACAGGAGAATAATGAAGCCATGTTCTTGTTATTGTTCAAGAAGTTTAAGAAATCTATTTCTTTTTTGGGTTAGCGCAAGAATAAGAATGATGATGGGTGTGTATAGATGGTAATTAATTAATGGTGAGACATTTTTGTTGATGATGATGATGATTGGTAATTAAAGCAAGGGTTATGAAAGAAATAGAAAGGAGAATAAGAAGAAGAACAGTAACTAAGACTGGGTTTTTTGCTATGAAAGATGGCAGGAAAAGAAGAGGAATGAGAAATCTGCTCAAAAGAATTACCACCCAAAGCCATAAACTGGCGAAAAAATTTCACAAGATTGCACTCCTCTCTCTCTCGCTCTCTCTGTATCTACCAATCTACCTTATTTTTTTGGTGAAAGAGGGAGTGGATGGAATTAAAGGAGAGTGTAAGACTTGAGAGAGTGAGTGATGAAGAATCTCAACCAGCGGCTAGAGAGGTCCTCTATTTATAAGGAAAAAGAACTCTTTATAAGCCGAGGAAGCATCCAAGAACAGACCGCCCCATGGAGGCCAAAGAAGGAAACAAAAAAATCCACTTGGGAGTTGGGAAAGATTTTCCTCTGTTTCAAGTGTAACTAGAATCTGCTTTAATGGGCTACGTTACACCAATTTGTTGTTTCACTTGTTCACCAAAAAGTACAGTTTCGAAGATGAAAGGATAAAAATCTGCTACAGTTGTAAGAAATTGATGTTTTTCGGCTGCACCTGATCCTTCTTTCTCCTAGATTAGACGACATCGTTTCTTTATTTGAACCATCAGGGATGAAGAGAAAAATGGGCAAGCTATATGTGCACGAGATATTAAAATAAAAAAATAAAAACAATAAAACTTGGAGACTCAGACTAAAACATGAAACTAACATAAAATATAGTCGCTAACCAAAATATAAGCTACTACATTATTATGTATTTCATATTAATCTTTTATTCACTGTGCTCGAACAATCATTCTAAAAAAAAAAAATAATAGACCAAATAATATTAGAATAATAGTAATTAAAAATTATAAATTATTTTTATGCGTGTATGTTTGTAATAAATATTTTCTTTTGCTTGTATGAGAGTATTTATAATATTCACTACAAGAAAAGTTAAAAATAATTACAAAAATTACCGACTACAAAATTTCGTGGGTAATTTACCGACGCTTTACCGATGAAAAGAGAAATAAAATTTAAATTAATTTTTACCGACGAAATTACCGACTAATTACCGACTAAAACTTTACCGACGATGTAATTTCATAGGTAAAAGTGGTGCCTAACATTAGCGGCAAAAGTAGCGACCAAATAATAAAAATAACGACCAAATGTTTCGTCGGTAATTACCAACGAAATGCTTTTCGTAGGTAATAGTAAGAAAAAAATAGAAAATAAAATTTTTAAAAAAATACCAACGAAAAATTTTTCGTCGGTAATTACCAACGAAAAGTTTTTCGTAGGTAATATTAAGAAAAAAATAGAGAAGAAATTTTCTAAAAAGCTAAAAAATTTTACCTACGAATTTTTTTTGTCGGTAATTACCAACGAAATGTTTTTCGTAGGTAATATTAAGGAGAAAATAGAGAAGAAAAAATCTAAAAGCTTGAAAAAATTTTAGCTACGAATTTTTTTCGTCGGTAAACGCTTTTCGTAGGTAATATTAAGGAGAAAATAGAAAATAAATTTTTTTAAAAAAATACCTACGAAAAATTTGTCATCGGTAATTACCAACGAAAAATTTTTCGTAGGTAATATTAAGACAAAATAGAGAAGAAAATTTCTTAAAAACTAAAAAAAATACCTACGAAAAATTTTTCGTCGGTAATTACCAACGAAAAGCTTTTCGTAGGTAATATTAAGGAGAAAATAGGAAAAAAAAATCTAAAAAACTAAAAAAAATTTACCTACGAAAAAATTTTAGTCGGTAATTACCAACGAAAAGCTTTTCGTAGGTAATATTTAGGAGAAAATAGAGAAAAAAAATTCTAAAAAACTAAAAAAATTTTACCTACGAAAAGTATTTAGTCGGTAATTACCAACGAAATACTTTTCGTAGGTAATATTAAGGAGAAAATAGGGAAAAAATTCTAAAAAACTAAAAAAATTTTACCTACGAAAAAATTTTAGTCGGTAATTACCAACGAAAAGCTTTTCGTAGGTAATATTTAGGAGAAAATAGAGAAAAAAAATTCTAAAAAACTAAAAAAATTTTACCTACGAAAAGTATTTAGTCGGTAATTACCAACGAAATACTTTTCGTAGGTAATATTAAGGAGAAAATAGGGAAAAAATTCTAAAAAACTTAAAAAATTTTAGCTACGAATTGTTTTCGTCGGTAATTACCAACGAAACGATTTTCGTAGGTAATATTAAGGAGAAATTGAAAATAAAATTTTAAAAAAATACCTACGAAATATATTTAGTCGGTAATTTGTCGATAAATCACAAAAAATGTGAAATTCTCACATCGTTTGAGAATAGATTTGAGGGTAGTGAGTTTGTCTATAAAAGGAGAACTACCCTCCAACATAGAGCAATTGTGGCATAGTCACATATATGGGGTCTATGTTGGGCTCCACTAGTAATTTTTTTTAAGTCAATTAAATCTTAAAAAATTATAAATTAAAATAATTAATAATTAATATTTAATTTAAAAATTAAAAAATTAATTTGAAAATTTTAAATTAAATTAAATTAAATTAAAATTTAAATTACATTTTAAATTAAATTAAATTTAAAAGTTAATTTAAATTAAAAAAAATAAAAATTAAATTAAATTAAAAATTAATGATTAAATTAAAAAATATTAAATAAAAATTAGCTACGAAAATTTGTTTTCGTAGGTAATTAGCAACGAAAAATTTTGTCGGTAAATTGTCGGTAATTTATAAGAGCAAAATCACCTACGAAATTACCTAAAAAAAATTTAAATTTACCTACTAAATAATTTGTCGGTAAATTTAGTGACAACATTTTTTTCGTCGGTAAAAATTACCTACGCTAGTATTTGTGGACGAAAAAATTTCGTCGGTAATTCGTCGGTAATCACTGATTACCTACGAAATTTCAGTATATTTGGTCGGTAATTTTTGTAGTTATTTTTTTAATTTCTTGTAGTGATTATAGTAAATATTTATCACTTTTATAACCATAAAAAAATTATATAATAATTAATTCAAAATAAAGGATCATGATCATGCAATAAATAATTTTCTATGAAAAAAATTAATGCAAATATAAAATAAATTAAATAAATTATTTAATTATTAATTAAAAAAAAGCTTTAAAATGAAAGTCATCCAATAACTAACATATGCTCTAATTTTTCTTTTTCATAATTAAGTACGATCTTTTTATATGAAATGATTAATTATTTCAGTATATATTGAAAAAATGCTAAATATATATTAATAATTTTAAGTAAAATTTATCACATTTACAAAAAAATATTTACTATAATTTTAAATAACATATTAATTATAAATTAAATAAATTGTAACACTCCTAATTTTTAAATTTATTATTTTATAGATAAATATTAATATTTTACTTTATTTAAATTTTAGGAAATTATTTAAAATTTTTCGGGTTTTAGAAATCAGGTTTGATTTTCCAAAAATATAAACTTTGATGATTTTTAAAAATTAATTTAAAGACCACGTGGCAAAACTAAAAATATATTTAGAGTCTACGAATTTTTCTGAGTTTTCTAGAATTTTTTTCGGAATTTTTGGGCCTCGTTTTCAGTCCCAAGGCAAAGTAAAAATTTAAAATTTTGTATCTTGAATCGAACCGGCTGAATCGAACCAGACCGGACCGATCGAATCAGACCGGCCGAATCGGACCGACTTCTTCTTCCTTTTTCTTTCTCCTTGCGCGCGTCCCGACCTCTCTTTCTCTCTCTCCCATTTTCTCTCTCCTCCCTTCTCCCCTAGCCGTCCAGCCGCCACCCAGACCTCCCCGCCTCGCCGGCGCGCCACCTTAGCCTCCCCCCATCGCTAGGAAAGCTTGTGGCGATGCGGCAGCGCCCAGCAAATCTTCCGATGAAATCTGGCCGATCCGGCCATCGATTGGGCTGGGTCTTGTGTCAAACACCATCTACACCTCGAGAGCTTTCCATAGACACCAAGAACACCAAAATCCATCGAACTGTTTGTCCAATTTTTATTCGGGAATTCTCGCAAACCGTGAACCCCACGAGAAAACCGAGAGTACCAGAGTGCTCCACTTGTCGAGAGCTTTGCGGCAATATAAATTTTGAAATTTTTCGACACCGTTTTTTGGTAGGTCCCACGGAACTTCGTAGTGTTTTTCCGAGCATTAAATGAGCTTAGAAAATTCCGTAAAATTTATGTACTAACCCCCATGTTGTGGGATTCGTGTAGGCATCTTCAATTCGCAGAAATTCGACAGTTGTCCGAGTTTGTAAATTTCCGGCCAGACAGACCGGCTACCGAAAAAGTCTTGGAATCAGATAGAGATTTTGGCTACCCTACCATTGTCAAATGTCCCGAGCGCGTCCTTAGATTTGGAATCGGCATAGATAAACCCGAACCTTGCTTTTTCGTAATTTTATAGTGCTTAAATGGGATTAAAAATTCATAAAATATTCGTGTTAGCTCAGAAAATTATGATTCTTTTTGCATTAGCTTAGAAATATTGCTAAGGCCAGCGGGACAAAGTTTTAGAATTTTTAGAGTTTATTTGGGTGGTTTTTGCAAAAAGGGTCAATTATAAGCACTAAACTGTAATTTTACATATTGTGATTGATGACTGTTTGGATGGGCCCAGGAGGGGTTGTGTGATATGATTGAGTTGTAAGTGTATGGTTGGTTGATGCATACATTTTGCATAGTCATTTAGGTTTAATTTCATAGCCATTTTATTTGATTATTAGTCACTTTTAGCTAATTTTATTAGTTATTTAGTTAGTTTTTCATAATTGTCAATTTTGGATTAATTTGTAATTTTTACTTTATTTTGTAGGAAAAATGGTGTTTTTTGAAGGACTGAAGAGAAATTTTGCCATTGAGGAGTGACTTCTACAGCCAAAGATGTCAAAAACAAGTTTTCAAGCTGAAATATGCATTGACCAAATTGTGCATAACTTGCCGCATAAGCTATGCAGATCTGCATAAGGAGAAAAATCACTATTCCAGAACCAACCGAAATGTGCATAAGGAGACTGCATAGCTTATGCACATTCACGCCTCCCTTATGCACTCTCACGGAATTGTGCATAACCTATGCACCGAGTCATGCAGTTTCGCATAAGTGAACCAGAATGTGACACCCCTTACCCGACTACAGTGTAGCCGAGCAAGTTATGCCACTCAGTGTGCCGAGCACTCTATTTTATCTTAATTCATTTTTATCGTAGTTTTGAATATAACTTGTGAAATATAATTTATTTAAGCCATTTATCGAAATTATAATTTATTTGAGGTTCCGAGAATTTTATAGAAAATCCGGCAGAGTACCGGCTAAAAATAGGAAAATAGCTTCTTGAACTGTGAAAAACACTTCCTATGATTATATTCAATCATCTCATCACTCTCAAACTTCAATATCAAAATCTCAACATTTTTCACCATTCATTTCTCAATCATTCATTTCATGTGATAATCATGTACAAGTCACAGTTATGTATTCACTTTTCCTTTCACAAACACAATTTTCTTAACAATTCCTCTATTTGTCATTCATTCATTTCACATCATCATTAGACTCAAATCATAAATAAATTCTCACATGTGATTTATAATCACAATTTACAAGTACTTACATTAATACAAAATTATATTACATTTGTTCAAATACATATGATAAAATAAGAGTTTAATTACCAAATTTACAAAAATGTCAAAACACAAAATGGGACCTAGTGTCCTACCAATGCACTGTAGTCTGTGAGGTGACACGGACGCTATGCAGAACTGTGAACTGCCTTACCGAATCTGTGGTCTACTGGGCCCTCTGTCCAAATCTTCAGTACCTACGCATTGCAAAAGCGACGCGCTAAGCATAAAGCTTAGTGGTGCCAATAATACAAGAAAATATAATATGCAAATAAAAATAATAATTTCCTTGCTATTGTGTTCATAAGAAATGAATAATTACTAACTTATTGTTTAGTCAATGGCTAATCATGTTTTATGATATTAACTTCTTCATGCATTTCGTTAATTATTTTCTTCATGATATTGAGCTTCTTTGTATTTTTGTAATCATTCCTGATACTTAATTTTCGTATTTTCTTTAATAATCAGTGCAATCACAGTTATACTTTTCCATGCCCAAGTAACCTATACTGGACGACTGGACTGGATAACGGGTCGTTGGCACTGGACACCGCGGTGCCTCGGGCCGTCATACCATGGGATGCAAAACGTCAACCATGTATGCAGTCAGTATGGCTAAAAAGCCATGATATCACATAATCGGGCATAAAAGCCATGAATACGGGCATAAAAGCCATGAATACGGGCATAAAAGTCATGAATACGGGCATAAAGCCTTTCGCAGTACTGCTAAAACAATACCCTATTGGCATGCCAAACTATCCAAACCAATCACATTAGGCCTACTAGGGCATTTTGCATTTTTAAGTTTCACATTTTTGAATTTCAAGTTTTGGTGTCACTATTCACTTCATTAGTCAAACAAAAAGTTGACTTTTGCATAGAAAGTAGGTACATTGGCTTTGGCACTTCAAACATACCACATTTTTCATTTAAAACTTGTTGGAAGTAATCACCATTACCATTTCTAGGCTTAAACCAAGGGAAACAAAATTTTCAGTTTTTGAAGCTTAACTTTACTATTCCATTAAGCACTGTTACAGTGGGAATTTGAGGAAATGGTAAACATGAAAGTTGTTCCTTATTTTGTCTAGTTGAATTTCTTTTTTTGAATCACTCCATTTGGAGTTTTGTAGCTCAAGTTATGGCCAAAATAAGTTTCTTGTTCACTGTCTTTATTCTGCTGAAATTTTGGGTTTTGGCAGATTTTGGTCCAACTTTGGTCAGTAATTTGACCAAGTTAAATTCATAATTTGGTCTAACTTTCTTCATATGAAATGTTCTACCATGCCTTAGGTTTTCATCGGTTCAAGAATAGCCTAAATCCGAGTTTTCTAGAGAGAGTTATAGCCATCCAAACATTACTGTTCAAATGTAAATCTGCAGAGTTGCAGGTTTGATAACTCAACTTTGTTCAATAATTTGAATGGGTTAATAGCATAATTTGGGGTGATGTTCTTCATGAAAGTTGTTTGTCTATATCATATCTTGTTGCTTTAAAAATTTCAGGTCAATTGATCATATCTACAGTGAGTTATGGCCAAATGAACAGTTACTGTTCATTTGGTCATTTCTGCAGGGGCTGTTGCAGGGTATCCGGATTGGGGCCAACTTTTGGTCCTCTTGCTTTAGTCTTTTGGGCATGGTTTCTTCAGAAAAAATGTGCCATTATAAGCCTAGTTTCATGTCCAATTGGCCAAACACCAATTGGACCTACACAGCCAAAGATATGGCAGTCCAAGTGGACTGAAATTTCAGTCACCCTGCTGCACTTACAAGGCAGCCTACTCATTCACTTTGCCATGCCATTTTTCAGTCCAATTTATGGTCAACATACCTCAAATGGTCACTAATTGACCATTAGAATGTTCTTTAACCATTTCATAAGCCAAATCAAATTTTCATTTCTCAAAACCCTAGTTTTCCCTTATAATTCTCACATACACCTAATTAAGCACTTCCATTCATTATATATGTGTATATACACCTTAAACATAATCTCTAATTCATTCTAAGTCCATTAAAACCATCAAAAACACTCCACCTTTGTTCCTTCCTTAGGGCAGCCGAAATTCATAGGGTCCATATACATAGATTCCATTCATTTAATTCACAAAACCTTACTCACTTTAAGTCTTTAACATGAATTAAAAGAGATTTAAGTGTAAATAGGCACTAACCTTTAGGTGGCAGATTTTTCAAGCTACCCAAACTCCTTCTTTCTTCTTCTTTTGGCTGCCTAGAGGTTGCTTAGGATGTGGGGACAAGTTTTAGTGAAGATGACTTAGGGTTTTCGGGTGAGGAAAGCATGGAAATTGAAGCTTTTAAGAACCAAAAATGGAGGAGCATGGGTGACGTTTTTTGAAGAGAGAAAGGGCTGCTGAAATTTCTGGAATTCTGCCTCATTTATCCCTTTTTATTGAATTTTAATTGTCTTGCTTTAATGTGATTGGCCATAGCATTTTTAATTACCTAAGCATGACATCATAATTCCCAATTTAGCTCCTTTTTCTTTCTTTTCTTTTCTTTTCTACTAAATTTCAATTTAATTTTTAGCAATATTTATTCATATTTTATGTCATAATAATTATTTACTCAACTGGACAAGTCGGCCAAAAATTGTCTCTGAAGGCGAAATGACCAAAATGCCCTCCGTTTGGCTTAACGGGTCAAAATTGTCTGTACCGATTGAAAATTTTTTCTAAATATTTTCTTGGAATTCTAATGCCATAGGAACCTCAATGACCCTTCTCTGGAGTCTCAAAAATTATTTTATAATTTTTTCCCCGGGTCTAGGGCTCCTAGTTGCGAGAACCACAACTTCCCTCTGGTTACCCATCGCTAGGGCACCGGCTCGTTTAACTTGGTTGTATTTTATTTCTAAAATTTTTACTAAATTTTTCTTATTAATATTTGAGTTAATTTTGGTTCTTCGCTTTAATTTAAATATTTTTCCGAACGTTCTAGCTGTCCGGACCGACACCGGTCACCGAAACAGTAGAATGTACGGAGTTGTTACTGGGAGGATGTTACACAGAACCAGCCGAAAACTGCATAAGGGACTGCATAACTTATGCAGTCCACTTATGCAGTCCCATAAAGGTTTCATTAATGAGCTGGCAGAAGATTCCCTCAGAAAATTCCTCCTAGAACACACCATTTTAGGGCTCCATGTCAGAAATTGCTATAAATAGTCTCATTTCCCATTTTAGAAAGGGGGAGACAAGGAGCAGAAAAGGAAAAGGAGAAGAGAGGCAGAATTTGAGGAGTCACTTTCACCTTCCACACCATTTTCAACCAAGATTTGCAGATTTCTTTCTTCCCTTATATTTTTCTACATTTCTAGTGTTTAATTTCTTATTCCTTAGCTTAGATTAAAGCTTTATTTCCATTTAAACTTAATATATCTTGAAAGCATTATGGATAGTGAGTAGTTTACTTTTGATTCTGGAGTAAGGGTTGTAATATTTGAGATATTTTGAGGATTTTGATTGGGTAATCCATATTTTGTGGTCTTAATGAGTTTTATTCATTTCTTGTGTGCTTAATGACATGCTTAGTGTAGGATCCCATTGAGTGATGTTCTTAATCCATGGTTGAAGCACCGAAAGGAGAAGACCCTGTGATAGATAATCAAGAAATTAGACTTAATTAACTTAGACCTAGAAATAGGCTAAGGATTAAGAGGATTCACAGATTAATTAAAGAACTTAATGGGTCTTAATTAACTCTAAGTCCACGAAAGTAGGATTAGATTGATTAAGGCACTCTTTGTCTCACTCGAAAGGGAATTCAAAGGATTTAAGAATTAATCTCCTTAAAACCCATAAGTTTCATAAGATTGGATAACCAATTTAAAATCCCAAAATAGCTCGAATATGAAATCCCGAACTCCGGAATCACCTTTTTATCATTGCTAATTTTCAATTGAATTTAATTGCTTGCCATTTTAAAATCTTGCTATATTTCAACTTGCTTCTTTCAATTTGATGCAATTTTAGTTTAATTAATACATTGTTGGATAGATTATTAATTTTGCTCATATAGATCACATTCTCAATACCCATCAATTCATTACTTTAATTTCAAAAAATACTTCGATTTAGTCAACTTTTATATCAAAAATTCAATCATTAACTCAACTCCTCGTGGGAACGATATCTTTACTGTATTACTTGTACGACCCGTGCACTTGCGGTTGGGCCACATCAAGTTTTTGGCGCCATTGTCGGGGAGTTGTTTGTTTAATATTGAATTCTTGATTATTTTAGTTGTTTTTAGTTTTATTTTGTTATCTTTTCATTTTGTGTTTGTTTGTTCTTTTTCAGGTACTTTTAATCTTTTATGAGAAGAGCTAGAAGCACAAGTGACACATCCTTATTGTTCAATCCTGAAATTGAGAAATTTTGTAAAGCCAACAAGAAAGAAACCAGAAAAAGGAAAGAATCCTTGAGAGAAACCGAAATTGAAGCAGACATGGCTGATGAAAGAATTAGAATTGGTGTTGGTAATGTTGGAAATGGTCAAAACAATGAAGATGCAACCCATGGTGAAGAAGTTGTTAATGCAAACGTGCCTAGGGGAAGTATGATGGATCATGCTTTTCCTCGTTTTGATGACTTGAGAGAGAGCATAGCAAGACCAAGAATTGATGCAAATAGTTACAAGATGGATTTTGGAGTTCTTCAAATGATTCAAAATTCTCAATTTGGAGGACATCCTTCTGAAAATCCACACACACATCTGAAGAAGTTTGCTATGATTTGTGACATGCAAAAACAACCTGGAGTGTCCGATGATGCAGCAAGATTGAAGCTATTCCCATTCTCTTTGAAAGATAGAGCATTGGATTGGCTTGATTCTTTACCTCACAACTCCATTACAAATTGGAAGCAACTCACTGATGCATTTCTTGCACAATATTTTCCACTTGGAAAAACTCAAGAACTGAGGAATCAAATGACAGCTTTCAGACCAAGAGAGGATGAAACTCTTTATGAATCATGGATGAGATGGAAGGAATTAGAGAGACAATGCCCACATCATGCCATTTCGAAATGGATGATAAATAAGAATTTTTACACAAATGTCACTCCTGTAATCAGAGGAATTATTAATGCTCAAACAGGAGGAGAATTTATTATGAAGCATGAAGATGAAGCTTATGAGCTATTGGAGAAAATTGCAAAGAATACTCATCTTTGGAGTTGTCCAAGAGGACCAGCTCCAACTCGAAAAAGGCAAGCTGCTGGAATGTATGATCTTGATCCATTCAACATGATTAATGCAAAATTTGATGCACTTACAAATGTCCTTGCTAAGAAGATCGAAGATTTGAGTATGTTGGTTAGTTCATCATCATCATCTGGAAGTTCACAACAAGTGGCTTATGCAGAGGGAACCACCAGCTGTGGAGTAGATTATGGAGAACAAGCAGCGTATGTTGGTAATTATGGAAACAAACATATGGGGAATTCTTATTCTCAAACTTATAATCCAAATTGGAGGAATCATCCCAACTTTTCATGGGGAAATCAGCAAAGTCAAGTTCCAAATCAGAATTTTCAACCACAACAGCAGCAAGGAGTTCCATATCAGCAAAATAGGCAACCATTGCCTAATTTTCAGCAGAAAAATATGAATCCTCCACCAAAACAGCAAGAACAAAATTCCACCACTGAAGCTTTATTGCAACAGATTCTTGCTAACCAAAATAAGCATGATGAGGAGATGAGAGAGATGAAAGCAAGGCTAGAACAGATGCAAACACATAACAGAATGCTGGAAAATCAGATTGCACAACAAGCATCTTCCTCAAGTGCCAAGTCTTTTGGAAAACTACCAAGTCAACCAGAAAACCCAAGAGAGCAGTGTCAAGCTATTACTTTAAGAAGTGGGAAAGTTGTAAATGATGAGAAGAGTGAAAACAGTGAGAAGAGAGAAAATGAGAAAGAAACTGATGAGAGTGAAAAACAAGAGAGTGCAGAAAAATGTAAGGAGAAAATTGAAGAGAAGGAAGAGAAGTATATACCTCCTGAACCCTACAAGCCACAGCTTCCCTTCCCACAAAGATTTCAAAAAGCCAAGCTTGATAAGCAATTTGGGAAGTTCTTAGAGGTTTTGAAGAAGCTTTACATAAATGTGCCGTTTGTTGATGCTCTTTCACAAATGCCCTCTTATGCCAAATTCTTGAAAGAAATTCTCTCAAACAAGAGGAAACTTGAAGACCATGAGACTGTAGCCTTAACTGAAGAATGTAGTGCTATCCTCCAAAGGAAACTTCCCCCAAAGCTCAAGGATCCAGGGAGTTTTTCAATTCCATGCCACATTGGGGAATCATGTTCTACAAAAGCCTTATGTGATTTAGGGGCTAGTGTTAGCCTCATGCCCCTCTCAATTTATGAGAAGCTCAATATGGGAGATCTAAAGCCAACCCATATTTCTCTTCAGTTAGCTGACAGATCAATCAAGTATCCTGAAGGAATTTTGGAGAATGTGCCTCTGAAGGTTGGAAAGTTCTATATACCTGTTGACTTTGTCATCTTGGACATGGAGGAAGATTTTAATATTCCAATTATCTTGGGAAGGCCTTTCCTGGCTACAGCTGGTGCTTTGATTGACGTGAAAGGAGAAAAATTGACTCTTAGAGTTGGTGAAGAGCAATTGGTTTTCAATATTAATAACACTATGAAGAAGCATCATTCTGAAGCTGATACTTGCTTGAGAGTTGATATCATTGATGAGCTGGTTGAAGAACATTTCAGAAAGAAATATCCAGAAGATCCACTTGAAAATTGCTTGGTTCATGGAGGAGGCATAGACTATGACAACCCTCATGTGGCTGCATATGCTCAACACTTAGAGGGTAGTCCACCATTCATTTCTGCTCCAGTTTTTCAACTCACACAAAAGGAAATAGCAGAATCTAAGCAACCATCATTCAAGGAAGAAGATGCACCTAAGGTAGAACTTAAGCAACTTCCTTCTCAGCTCAGGTATGAATTTCTTGGCACTAATAACACTTATCCAGTAATTGTAAATGCAAACTTGAGTACCTTAGAGGCTGATAAGTTGTTAAGAGTGTTGAGACAATTTAGGAAAGTCTTAGGATACACCATAGATGAGATTAAGGGAATAAGCCCACACTTTTGCATGCATAGAATCATTTTGGAAGAAAATTGTAAGCCATCTATTGAACATCAAAGGAGGTTGAACCCAAATATGAAAGAAGTTGTTAAAAAGGAAATTTTGAAGTTGCTTGATGCAGGGATCATATACCCTATCTCAGACAGTACTTGGGTGAGCCCAGTACATGTTGTTCCAAAAAAAGGTGGAATGACAGTGGTCAAAAATGAAAATAATGAATTAATTCCCACTAGAACGGTGACTAGTTGGCGAATGTCCATAGATTACAGAAAATTAAATGTTGCCACTAGAAAAGATCATTTTCCACTTCCCTTCATTGATCAGATGTTAGAAAAACTGGCTAGGCATTCTTACTTTTGCTATTTAGATGGATATTCAGGTTTTTTTCAAATCCCTATCCATCCAAATGATCAAGAGAAAACCACTTTTACTTGTCCATATGGAACCTTTGCTTATAGGAGGATGCCATTTGGGTTGTGTAATGCACCAGCCACTTTTCAAAGGTGCATGATGGCAATCTTCTCAGATTTCATTGAAGACATAATGGAGGTTTTTATGGACGATTTTTCTGTTTATGGATCTTCATTTGACATATGCTTGGCTAACCTTTCTAAAATTTTGCAGCGATGTGCAGATACTGACCTTGTGTTAAATTGGGAAAAGTGTCATTTCATGGTTCAGGAAGGGATAGTGCTTGGACATTTGGTGTCTAACAGAGGAATAGAGGTTGATAAAGCCAAAGTTGAAGTGATAGAGAAGATGGCTCCTCCTACCAATGTCAAAGGAATTCGAAGTTTCCTAGGACATGCCGGGTTCTACAGACGCTTTATCAAGGATTTTTCTAAAATAGCCAAACCTTTGTCTAATTTGTTAAGTAATGACACACCATTTGTATTTGACCAAGAGTGTTTGGATGCCTTTTGCAAGTTGAAGCAAGCTCTTATCACTGCACCAATCATGCAACCACCTGATTGGAGCCTACCTTTTGAAATTATGTGTGATGCTAGCAACTATGCAATTGGGGCTATTCTTGGTCAAAGAAAGAACAAAAAGGCTTATGCTATTTATTATGCTAGTAGAACACTAGATGAGGCTCAAACAAATTATGTAACAACTGAAAAGGAATTTTTAGCAATTATCTTTGCATTGGAAAAATTCAGACCTTACATTATTGACTCAAAGGTGGTTATATTTTCAGATCATGCAGCCATCAGGTATTTGCTCCGTAAAAAGGAGGCTAAACCTAGGCTCATTAGGTAGATTCTGATGCTACAAGAGTTTGATTTAGAGATTAGAGATAAGAAGGGGGCTGAAAATGTAGTTGCTGATAATCTTAGTAGGTTGAAATTGGATGAAGAAGAATTGGATGAAATCCCTATTGATGAGTTTTTCTTGGATGAACAACTTTTCTCTCTTGTTGCTAAACTACCTTGGTATGCAGACTTTGTGAATTATCTATCTTGTGGAGTTTTACCTCTAGGTATGACATGGCAACAAAAGAAAAAGTTTTTGCATGAGGTGAAGTTTTATAGATGGGATGACCCTTTACTCTTTAGGAGATGCTGTGATGGTTTAATAAGGAGATGTATTCCTGAAGAGGAGATACAGAGTATTATGCATCATTGCCATGCTTCTGATTATGGAAAAAATTTTGAAATCTCTAAAACAGCTAGTAAAATTTTGCAAGCTGGTTTCTTTTGGCCAAATCTTTTTAAGGATGTGAGGAAATTTGTGTTGGAATGTGATAAATGCCAAAGGAGTGGAAATTTGTCAAAAAGAGATCAAATGCCCCTAAATGATATTCTTGAAGTGGAATTATTCGATGTTTGGGGAATAGATTTTATGGGGCCATTTCCTCCTTCATTTGGTAATAGATACATCCTAGTTGGAGTTGACTATGTGTCAAAATGGGTGGAAGCTATTGCAACTCCAACTAATGATGCTAGAGTGGTAGTGAAATTCTTGAAGAAATTTGTCTTGAGCAGATTTGGAGCTCCTAGGGCTGTAATTAGTGATGGGGGTTCCCATTTTTGTAATAAGCAATTTGAGAGCTTAATGAGGAAGTATGGTGTAGTGCACAAGATAGCTACCCCATACCACCCTCAAACTTCAGGACAAGTTGAAATTTCTAAGAGAGAGCTCAAGCATATTTTGGAGAAAACAGTGAACAATTCTCGGAAAGATTGGTCTATCAAACTAGATGATGCTTTATGGGCATATAGGACTGCCTACAAAACCCCTATAGGAACTACTCCCTTTAGGTTGGTGTATGGTAAGTCTTGTCATTTACCTATGGAGCTAGAACATAGAGCATATTGGGCCATTCAGACCTTGAATTTTGATCTTAAGCAAGCTGGTGAGAAAAGGTTATTACAACTTAATGAGCTTGAAGAACTGAGGATGGATGCTTATGAAAATGCCCGTATTTACAAAGAAAGAACTAAAGTTTGGCATGATAAGCATCTTAGGAAAAAGGAATTCAAAGAAGGTGATTTAGTTTTGTTGTTCAACTCTAGATTGAAATTGTTCCCTGGAAAACTTAAGTCAAGGTGGACTGGTCCATATAGAGTTTCTAAGGTTTTCCCTTATGGAGCAATTGAAGTTTGGAGTGAAAAATCTGGGAATTTTAAGGTCAATGGGCATAGATTGAAGCATTACATAACTGGAGACCCAATAAAGGGAGCAAGCTGTTATAAGCTCTCCAATCCCTCACCTCTTTTTCACTGAAATTCATGAAGAGTCCAGCTAAGGACTATAAATTAGCCCTCTTGGGAGGCATCCCAAGTCCTTTTATTTTGCTTTTGCTGATTTACTTTCATTTTCATTGATTTTGTTTTTATCTTAAATCTCCCCAAATTCAATTTTTGACATTGTTAAATTTTGTCCCTTGTAGATGTATTTCAATGAAGAAAGGCTGGTGAACTGTTGGGGAAGTGATTCTTAACTTGAAAATTTTGTCTTTTAAACTCTCCCAAAAATTGATTGATTTTTACTGCATAACCTGTGCAGGAGCTGCTATCTGGTTTATGCAGAGGAAAAATGAAATCTGCAGTAAAAAGGGTGTCTGCAGCAAATGGCTTGTGTTTTTGGTGAGGTTGGGTGTGTGACTTTTAAGTAAATGTGCTTTTAATGTTAATATGTTGGTAAGTGAGCCATTTTTGCAGTTATGAAATTATTTGGGTTGTGGAATTCAAGGTGGACAATATTGCATTCTCTTGGCATAACTTGGAGAGTTCATTTCATCATTTGTGGATAGATGCAACTTTATGCAGATTTTATTGAGTTTTAATGTGCTAAATGTTGATTTGCAGAAATTGAAGTCAAAATGGCATGGGTCATAAATGCTTTTTTTTTTTTTTATGCAGGATCCATCTTCTACAAGCTTGTGTGATGCATTTTTGATGAACTTTGTATATATTGATGTGTTTTTGATGAAAATTTCTCATGGTTTATGCTTTATAGAATTACATTTCTTCATTTTAGGGTATTTTTCACACTTGCAAATCATGTTCCATTGCAATCTTAATCTTGTTGAATTGTGCATAAGCAACTGCATAGCTTATGCAATCCTGCATAACCACAATTTTTGCCATTTTCATCCCTGTTGCAAAGTGCATGAGAAGAGTGCATAGCTTATGCAACTCTGCATAGCCTAATTTTGTCAAATTTCATATCTTTAGAAACTTGCATAAGCAGAGTGCATGACCTATGCACATTTGCATAACTTCAAATTCCTCATTTTCTCTCTCTGCCGAAGTCTGCATAAGGAGGGTGCATAACTTATGCACTTTCGCATGACCAAAAACTCTGAATCTCCAAACTTGCCGAGGGGTGCATAAGCAGAGTGCATGACTTATGCACTTCTGCATGACCAGAAACTCCAAAACTCAAAACCTGCCGAGGGGTGCATAAGCAGAGTGCATGACTTATGCACTTCTGCATAACCAAAGACTCTGAATTCCAAAAGCTGCCGAGACATGCATAAGCAGAGTGCATAGCTTATGCACTTCTGCATGACCTCACACTCTGAATCTCAAAACCCACCGAAGAGTGCATAAGCAGAGTGCATAGCTTATGCACACCTGCATAACCACCAACCCAAATTCCAAAAATTGCCGAAGTCTGCATGAGCAGAGTGCATGACCTATGCACTTCTGCATGACCCGATTCTCTGAAAAATCAAATCTGCCGAGAGGTGCATAAGGGGAGTGCATGACTTATGCACTCCCGCATGACTTCACTCCTCAAATTTCAAAAGTTGCCACGACCTGCATAAGCAGAGTGCATGACCTATGCACTTCTGCATGACATATTTTTCTGAACTTCAAAATAGGGTGAAACTTGCATAAGCTAGTGCATAAGCTATGCACATTCACTTTCCCCTTATGCAGTTTTTACAAAATCAGTTTAAATCAAATTTTTCTTTTCGGCAATTTTTTTTTTCTTTCCCACCTTCACCCGATATCCCTGTTCACTGTCTTTCTCCTCTCACGATCCTCATTCCCGCATAACCCTTCCCCTTCCCTTCTTCTCCACTCGTATTTCCACCTCCTAAACCCTAATCTCTTCGTGCATATTTTCTTTTCCCCTCATCTCTCCCATCTTCTCCATCGACAATGGAGTCGCCTCCCCATTCCCGTCCAGCTTCTCCTCTCGAGGTCTCGCCATTGTCAACGATACCTCCCAATCCCGATTCCCCTCCACAAGCAACACCCCCACCACCTTCCATAACCACGTACAAACGAAAAATCCGGTCGAAATCTGTGCGACCCATGTCCTCTGCCCCTCCTCTATCCAAACGCAAAGAACCACCCACCCCATTGTCGGAACCACCACCCAAAAAGCCAAAAACTCCAGCCTCCACACCCTCTTCCAGCAAAAAGACAATTTCAGTAGTTTCACAGGTATCAAAGCTACCTTGGCCTCTTCCTGATACAATTCAAAAAGTAGCTTTTAAGAGACTCAAGGATAGGAGGGTACAACCCACTAGGTGTATTTCTGCCGATTCTCTACAATCTCTTGGTTTATTTGACAATGTAGTTGCATATCTTGATGGTATGGGTTGGATGGAATTTGTGCATAAGCAGGAGATAGTTTATCCAACTCTAGTTTTGGAGTTTATTTCTTCATTCTCTGCTACCCTCAAATTGCATGATGTAGACCATAAGCCAATTATGAAATTTAGATGTTTGGGGCAAAATAGAGAGCTGTCATTGGACCAATTTCATAGCATTTTTGGTTTTGCAATTGATGGGTTATTTCGGGTGCCACATACTGGAGTAGAGGTAGCCAACAAGGGTATTTGGAATGCTGCCCAATTTTGGAGAATTATCACAAACCAACCTCAAACTTTCTCTGCTGGAAGATCAAAAACCTCCCAAATACTTGACCCTGCACTTAGGTTTATTCATAGGCTGATTACTAGCACCATATTGGGCAGAGGGACTAGTTCAGTCTTTGTGGGGAAATCTGAATTATTTATGTTATGGTGTGCATTTCACAAGGTCAAGGTTTCTCCTGGTTATTTCTTTTGTGAGCATGTGTTGCATATTGCCACTAAATCCATAGGTGACATTGTCCTGGGTGGGCTTATAACAGTTATAGCTAAGCATTTTGGTTTTAATCCTGAAGAGCACCCAATACCAGCACTTGTGGACACTTTATATTTTGATACTGCACACCTATCCAAAACAGGGTTCAGTTTGCCACATTCTGACATTGCACAACCTGCAGCAGAAACTGAGCCCATTGCACAACCAGAAGCCCAACCTTTTCCATCACCCCCACAGCACTCCACTGAACCTATCCCACCCCCTCAGCCTGCACAGGACACCCCAGCAGCCTCTGCTCAGCCCATACCTCCTACAGCTGAACCTTCCTCATCCACAGCCCCTCCTGCATTCAACACTAAAGCCTTATTCACCTATCTTGAAAGGCTTAGTGATGATATATACTTTGTGGATAGGAAGCTTGACACTGGTCTTGATACACTCAAGGATCGTCATGATCACCTATTTGACCTTGTCATGGAAACCAGGGACAAGCAGAAAGAATTGAAGGAGATGGTGAAGCAACTCATGATCTTTCTGGGCATGCCACCCCCACCTCCATCACCTCCTCCAGCACCATCATTTCGACAGCAGGCAGCAGCCACCAGCCCCTTAGCAACATCCTTGGACAAGGGCAAAACAATAGAACTAGATTAGTTTTTGTTTTACTTTTGTTCCAACTTGTAGGACTTTTCCTTTGTAAATATGTTCAAACATTTATAGTTTGTTTTGAATTAGTTTGTTTTAAATTCTGTTTTTCTTGAAGTTTCATTGGATAGCTATTACATTAGTTTTCTTTGATTTTCATTGCACTTATTGCCCTTCTGTACATATTTGCCCATACTCTGTATATATTTCAATGCTTCTACTGCTGGTTGTACATTTCCCCTTGCTAATCATCATGCAGCAGCTTTTGTATACACTGCACAGGCTATGAATTTCCTTATGCAGATATTTTGCACAGCCTGTGCAACCCTTTCTGCTACTTATGCATAACTGCACAGGCTGTATTCCCCTTATGTAAATGTCCTGCATAGCCTATGCAACCCATATTGCCACTCATGCAGAACCGCACGGCTTATGCACCCTACTTATGCACATGTTCTGGACAGCACTTAACTCTGCATAACCTGTGCAGCTTCTTATGCATCCCTTTATATCTTGAATTCTCCTCTGCCCCATACCAGGTAACTCTTTCTTTTTGCTCTTAATTTTTACAATTCCTGGTCAATATTATTTGCTTTGAGTTTTGGTTATCTACTACTTGAGACATTGAGGACAATGTCCAATTTTGAGTTTGGGGGTGCACATTTTGATTTTTGGCTTTATTTTTCACATTTTGAGTATAGGAGCATCTCATCCCATTCCATTTACATATATTGTAAATATTTACATACACATCCATACATACATATACATAACACATTTACACACACATTATACATCACTTAGAAATTGTACACATTGCATACAAATAGACTTCCTCCATTTAGTTAATACATTACTCATTTTAGGAATCATGCACCATGCATTAAAATCTTTTGCCAAATCCCTTGAGTATTGAAAATGTGCCTATGAGAGTGATTTGACCCACCTTTTAGTTGGGTTTGTGGATTAAAAGTTTCCTAAAAGGTGCAAGGTTTTGAAGTGTCTATCCCTTGCCTATATCTTCTTAGCCAAAAAGCCACCCAACTAGTAATTTGGAGAAGGAAGTGTTTAGAGGGAGTTATTGGATATAAGGTAGTCAAATGATGTCTCACCAATCCTAGAACAAATTTTCTAAACCTTTCAAGGCGAAATACCAGCTTATACTTGAAAAGAGAGATGATTAGGCATTCTTTGATTTAAAACCTTCTCATTTTAAACATTTGGCCCTTTTTCCTAATTAAAATTTACCCTTGCAAACCCCTTTGAGCCTTTTTATTCCTAATTTTTCTTGAAATCCTTATTGTTACCTAGCCAATGAACCAAACACTCCAACCCTTTTCATGAGAATAATATTGAATATTAGGTACACTTTCTAAAAAAATAATAAAAATAAAAATTAAAAAAAAAAGAAAAAATATACAATAAAAGGGAGAAGAAGTGCTTGTCATCTTGTAAAAGTGCTAGTATATGTTCTTTTCACCATTGTCATTCAAAATGAAAGAAATCCACCCAAAGTATTAAAAGAAATGAGTTTGGGGGTGGCAAATTTTAGGGACAAGCATCAAAAAAAAATACAAAATACAAGTTTAAAGTATTAAAATGTCCCTCCATTTTATGTGTTTTGTAAAATATGCTAGCACTTGACAATCCTCATTGTGTATTTCTCTCTCCTATATAAAAAAAAAAGAGAGAAAAAGAAAAAAATATATAATAAAGTGTACCTTATGTTTCAAAATTGAAAATATTCTCATGCTTTGAAGCCTTTTTTACCCCTCTTTCTTCTTAGCCTCATTTTGAACCCCATGGCCTCATTACATCCCTAAAAAGACCTTTGATCTCTTGATAGTACTTGCTACATTAGTGGAGATGGGAGTAGGGAATTTGCCTATGGGATTGGAAAATTATTCATTCATTCATTCAATTCCATCATTCCATATAGAGACACTTTGGTTATTGACGGTCCTAGAATTCCTTTTGAGCATGACTCTCTCTTTTGATTGGTTGGTTTGGGGATTTTGAATGATAATTGACTTGATGGCTAAGCGGTGAAAGCTTGGATAAGCATTAAATTCTTTGCATTTTGAAGGATGGGTATATGGATTGCTGGTATGGCTAAAGGGGTGTTAAGTTACTTTAATAGGTGATTTTCATAGCTCTTTGGATAAGGCACCCCTAAAATTTTTGCACCACATTTTAAAGTTTGCTTGAGGACAAGCAAAAGCTTGAGTTTGGGGGTATTTGATGCATACATTTTGCATAGTCATTTAAGTTTAATTTCATAGCCATTTTATTTGATTATTAGTCACTTTTAGCTAATTTCATTAATTATTTAGTTAGTTTTTCATAATTGTCAATTTTGGATTAATTTGTAATTTTTACTTTGTTTTGTAGGAAAAATGGTGTTTTTTGAAGGACTGAAGAGAAATTTTGCCATTGAGGAGTGACTTCTACAGCCAAAGATGTCAAAAATAAGTTTTCAAGCTGAAATATGCATTGACCAAATTGTGCATAACTTGCCGCATAAGCTATGCATATCTGCATAAGGAGAAAAATCACTGTTCCAGAACCAACCGAAATGTGCATAAGGAGACTGCATAGCTTATGCACATTCACGCCTCCCTTATGCACTCTCATGGAATTGTGCATAACCTATGCACCAAGTCATGCAGTTTCGCATAAGTGAACCAGAACCAGCCGAAAACTGCATAAGGGACTGCATAACTTATGCAGTCTACTTATGCAGTCCCATAAAGGTTTTATTAATGAGCTGGCAGAAGATTCCCTCAGAAAATTCCTCCTAGAACACACCATTTTAGGGCTCCATGTCAGAAAATGCTATAAATAGTCTCATTTCCCATTTTAAAAAGGGGGAGACAAGGAGCAGAAAAGGAAAAGGAGAAGAGAGGCAGAATTTGAGGAGTCACTTTCACCTTCCACACCATTTTCAACCAAGATTTGCAGATTTCTTTCTTCCCTTATATTTTTCTACATTTCTAGTGTTTAATTTCTTATTCCTTAGCTTAGATTAAAGCTTTATTTCCATTTAAACTCAATATATCTTGAAAGCATTATGGATAGTGAGTAGTTTACTTTTGATTCTGGAGTAGGGTTGTAATATTTGAGATATTTTGAGGATTTTGATTGGGTAATCCATATTTTGTGGTCTTAATGAGTTTTATTCATTTCTTGTGTGCTTAATGACATGCTTAGTGTAGGATCCCATTAAGTGATGTTCTTAATCCATGGTTGAAGCACCGAAAGGAGAAGACCCTGTGATAGATAATCAAGAAATTGGACTTAATTAACTTAGACCTAGAAATAGGTTAAGGATTAAGAGGATTCACAGATTAATTAAAGAACTTAATGGGTCTTAATTAACTCTAAGTCCACGAAAGTAGGATTAGATTGATTAAGGCACTCTTTGTCTCACTCGAAAGGGAATTCAAAGGATTTAAGAATTAATCTCCTTAAAACCCATAAGTTTCATAAGATTGGATAACCAATTTAAAATCCCAAAATAACTCGAATATGAAATTCCGAACTCCGGAATCACCTTTTTATCATTGCTAATTTTCAATTGAATTTAATTGCTTGCCATTTTAAAATCTTGCCATATTTCAACTTGCTTCTTTCAATTTGATGCAATTTTAGTTTAATTAATACATTGTTGGATAGATTATTAATTTTGCTCATATAGATCACATTCTCAATACCCATCAATTCATTACTTTAATTTCAAAAAATACTTCGATTTAGTCAACTTTTATATCAAAAATTCAATCATTAACTCAACTCCTCGTGGGAACGATATCTTTACTGTATTACTTGTACGACCCGTGCACTTGCGGTTGGGCCACATCATTGGTGGATATAGAAGTGTGTTTTAAACCCATTTGCAGGTTGGGTAGGTCCTAGATATAGGGGAGACTCTACCGGATTTTCGGCACGACTTAGGACGTATTTGGTCTTTTCTTTGGTTGTATTGAGTCAATTGTATTAAACAATTATAATAAAATTGTCAGGTGAGCCAGGACAGCCTTCTTCCTCCGCTTAGCCACCACAGTGACTGCTGTCAAGTCTGTGAGTAAAATATTAATTTTAATTGTAATTTCGATATTATTATATGTTCAAGCATGCCCATGCATCACTTATATGTAAATATCTATGTCGTTAAACTCTAGGCACGTTTTATGTTGCATTCACAACTGTTAAAGTGCCATGGATGTTGTTGTGGTAATTTGGAGCAGTGTGCATGCGTTGGCATGCGTGTGGTATAGTGTTGGCTATGGACAGGACGGGTAGACACGGCTTGAGATCTTCGCTGGGACCTAGTCCTTCGAGGTAGACACAGCTTGAGTTCTTCGCTGGGACCCCGATTTGGTTTATTAAGCGAAATTTCGACTTGAGTTCTTCGCTGGCACAAGTTGGATTTAAGAGAGCTGTATAGAGGATCAGCTCCCATATATTTATGATTTGACATTACTGGGTGTGTGAGTGCTCCAAATTACATTTTTGCTATTATGATGTGAAAATATTGCTGATGTTACATTTTACTCTACAGGGTGCATTAGCTTTAGATAGTTATAGAGATTATGGTTAAAATTGATTTTTACTATCTGAGTCGAACACTCACTCCTGTTCAATATTTTTTCAGGCCACAGGAGGATATTTTTGAGGTTAACCTGCTTTTCTCCCTCGCAGGTCATTTATTAATATTTGTATAAACCTGTTAACTCTTAGAATTTTCGCATGTGTTAGAAGTATTTATTTGATTTGGGTCTGTAATATAATTATCATGTTGGACCTGTAAACGTATTATTATATGCATGTTTGATGGACTGAATGAGGGAGCTGAACTCTCATTTATTTTTATTACATTGAGTATGTGGAGGGTGAGTTGAGCTCCCCAATTGATTATATATTGTGTTTACAAGTCGGGTGAGTCAAAAACTCCCCGTTGAAAGGTCCACTTTATGGCCAAACTCTGTCCGGTTGAATTCTTGAAATTGGGCCCAAATGGGCTTTAGAGTTGGGTTAAGGAATAGTTAGGCTTACTACTGGCCTCGGGGGCTTTAAGCTAGCTCAAGTCCTAGTGTCGGTCCGGCTCATAGATTGAGTCGTGACATAAATATATTGTATCTACTGAAATGTAAGCATCAACATATGCATACATTGCAGGGAAAGAGGAGGCAACTCACATTTTATGTTTAGATTTTGTGCTTTGTGATTGTGATAAAAAAAGCTCCTCTTCTTCTCCTTCTTATTCTTTTTTTCTTTTAACTAATTTCCGAATTTAATTTGATTTTCTTGGTGCTATGTTTGCATTATGTAAGTGGGGTATCATATCACATGCATATATGAAAGTGAAAATAAGTCGTTTCTAAATAATCGCTCATCAAATAATTAGCGAGGTTAATTAAAACTCTCCTAATTAATGATGTTTAATTTAATGCGGATCGGAGAGAGGATGCTTGCTTGTATATTTTCAAATGAAAAAAAAAAATTGCATAGCTACTTCCGTTGTAAGTTTTAATTAGTTAGTCAATCAAAGACTGAGAGTTCTAACTCATTGTTCTTCATAAACGCATGCATATAGGGAGAGAGCTCATTCTCTGAGCCGTCTAATTGCTCTGTTTTAAATGATTCTTATCGTAAAATTTAATTTAAATCTATTAAAAGAATTTAATTCAAATGAGTTTGGAATTCTTTTTTAAAATGATAAAAATTTTTGTGAATTTTATTGTTTAGAATAATTGGGAAGTGTGATGAATGTATTTATTTTCATATGTTGTCTTTATTTACAAATAAATAAATATAACTTAAGTAGGATGTTTCAGTATTTATTTCATTAAATGAATTGAATTCCTGCAAAACAATCGTATCATTTTTTACATGAATCCATTTATTTCAAATTTATTTTTTTTAATTATAATAATTAAATTCTACTAATTTTAAACTTTCAAACATAAGAATTGAAGAATAATTGAATTTAATTATTTTATTTTTAAACTTCCTAAACACATCTAATAAGATAAGAATGAGTGAAGGATTTTGACTGTACAGACCTGACACAGAAAAATTTTCCTTATATATGTAAGTTCTACTAGTTTGAAAATTAACAGTAAATTTTTCCAAAAGAATAATATATATATATATATATATATATATAGTAATGACTAAAATTAAAATAGCTACGCAAGGGTTTAGTCGTTTAGATAAGGATTTTAAGTTTGAGCCATATTGTTTTTATACATCAGCTTAAATACAATTTTAATTAAGGAAAAATTGTCAAATTGAAGGTACATATATCAAAATAGACTCTTTTTGGTTAATCAACAAGTTATTTTCCTTTTTTGTTTTTATTTTTTAAATAATTTAAGTTTTTAAATAAATTATGGAGTCACATTTACAGAAATTTATTGTGAAAACATTGATGTCGTGTAATATGATAAATTAAATCGAGATGAGAAATTATAAAATATAATTATTGTATGTATACCAATTTTATTATAGTTATTAATTATATATATAAATATAATGGAAAAAAAAACAGTGTTTGCTTCTACTTAATTAAATCATTATGGATCGCGAAGTTTAAGCAAAATCATGTAAATTAAAATTTTGATTTAATAGAATTCTTTTCCAAAGCAATGGGAACCTAATTTTCCTATTCTCTTTTATTCTTTTGTCTCCTTTCATCTTCTTGAAGAACACTTTGCGAGGATCAAGAAACAAGAACATTGAAGAAATTAAGGTGGCAATTTCTGCGGTGAAAGCTCCAAATAATAAAACATATACAAAATGCAAATGTCTCAATTTCACTTGCAGAAAAACTTTATAGAAAGACTAAAGTTCAGTACCTCACACTTCATTTGCAACTTCTATTGAAGTTCGTTGGTCGTTTCAAATCCTTCTTTATGTTCTCTTTTCAATGGGTCACCTTTGTCTTAGCTCGGGCGAGTGACGAGAATGCCTTTAATTGCTATAATTAATTAACATCACTTTACTTCAAAAGCAGTAATTAATATACATGTCAGAAAAGTTTGATTTGTAAAACCCTTTTAATGGATATTCACCCATTGCTTAATCAATCTACTTTAGTTAATTTTTTATCTTCTCTTGGGTCATTTCTTAACTAAGTAATTCACTCTGCTCAATCGCAAACTCAATCAAAATCCTAGCTAAACTGAGCCTAAAAGTCATCAATTGACCATGTGAAGTTAGGTTGGTTTGGGCTAAATGCCAAAGTTGATGATGGTTGAAAGCAACAACGTGAGAGAAAAAATGACTGTGGCAGGAGTAGCCCATGGTGATTTCTTATGGCTAATTTAAAGAGCAACCATCTAAATTAATCACATCTCTATATGAGGTCCAACTCACATAAGAAAAGATATAAAGGTACCAATTGAGTTTGTTGTACTTAATTAATTATGGTTTTGCTCTCAAAACCTCTTTAATAATCAAGTGTCCGTCTAGTAATATGTAAAAGCTGACCAATTAAGATTCAAAATTTTGACAATCTTCTTTCAAATTCATAAAAAAAAAAAAAAAAAAATTAATAATAGAGATGTAGAGTGTATAACTTAGTCATATAAAGACACATTGATCGATGGTATTACTCTTATGAAATATGAATGTAATCAAAATTAAATCAGCAAGTGGTGGGAATGTTTTTTCCTTTGCGCAAAGTAGCATATATATGTATGCCTAATGCATATGATAACTTGATGAAATTATCACAAATTGGCATTGCATTAATTAATGGCGTCTTATCAATAATTAAGAAGACTACTGGAGCTTTCTTCCTTTTGAATTTGAATATATATAACAGTTCCATCAACATCCATCTGAGCAACGTCCCCCATGGCTTCTCCATATGCGTGTAAAGGAAATCTGGATAAGATTTTTTTAACCTTTTTCTCTTTACTTTGCTCTATTAGCATCATCTCATGATCCTTTTACTCATTTTTCTCTCTGCAATCCAACCTTCTTTATTAAAGTTTTGCGCCATCCCACTACAGCCCATTTACATAGTAAAATCATTCTTTCTGGAAAGGTTTCGGAATCCTTTGTTTCACTTGTTTCTCAAAGCAGGAAAAATGATTGGATTATGTGAATATAATGATGCCATTATTAAGCAGACAATATTAGACAGCGAAGGAGGATGAAGGACATCAGAAGATATTAAAATATGGACAAGGCTGTGAAATATTCTAAACGGCATTATTGAGTGCTTCTGAATTACATGCTCTCAGTGAAAAACTATGGTCTCACTTTTATAAATAAAAAAAAAAAGTAGTTAATATTTATGTTTAAGAAGTAATATTTATTTTTTAATGTATTCACTAATTTTTCACATAATAAGAACTATTATTATTATGAAAATAAAGGAGGTCAAAGGGATAGAAATTAATGGTAATGTGGTTTATATATATATATATAAATATATTTGAATGGAAGGGACGACAAAAGTGGTGTACAGATCAGTATATAGCCTTTATTATGTTTAGCCTCATCAAGATATGGATTTTCTGAAATTAAAGTGCCTTTAAATTATCTTCTTTTATTTGGATTAAAGTACCAAAATTGTCTTCATTGTCATTTTTCTACAATTTAAATACTATTACTTGATGATATGATCAGTACTCCTGCTTTGATATATCAACGTTCATTGAACAATCTCTGTGTGTGTTTACATTAATTTTTAAGTTAAGTTTCCTACAACATGTAATATAATTATTAATTATTATATTACATTATTTGAAAGAATAATATATATATATATATATATATATATATATTTTTTTTTTAATATTACTTTAATGCTACTTTTAGTCTTTTTTTCTCTACTGGAGTTACAACTTTTTTTCCTCTCTCATCTCTATTCTTTTTTTTTTTAAATTTTATATCCAATGGTTTTGTCTTTTTTTTTTCTTTTTTATTTTTGAGGAAAATGTAATATAATTGTTTTAAATATTAATGATGTGTTTTAAGTAAAGGAAAAATCACAACAAAAATCGTATATATATATATTAATTAGTTGACTTACTCGTAAAATTGATATTAATATTACCTATTTGCAACTACAAGTATTAAAAGAGCATTTTTTGTCTTGAAAATTATGAAGAATCGTGTAACACCCCTAATTTTTAAATTTATTATTTTATGGATATATATTAATATTTTATTTTATTTAAATTTTAAGAAATTATTTAAAATTTTTCGGATTTTAAAAATCGGGTTCGATTTTCTGAAAATATAAAACTTTGATGATTTTTAAAAATTAATTTAAAGACCACGTGGCAAAACTAAAAATATATTTAGACTCTAAGAATTTTTTCGAAATTTTTAGGCATCGTTTTCGATCTCAAAGCAGAGTAAAAATTTAAAATTTTGTATCATTAATCCGACCGGCTGAATCGAACCAGACTAGATCAGACCGGTCAAATTGGACCGGCCATTTCTTTTTCTTTTTCCTTCCACGCGCGAGCCCGACACTCCTTCTTTCTCTCATGTTTTTTCTCTCCTCTCTCCTCCTCTCGCCGCACCGCCGCCGCCCCAGCCTTCCCAGCTTGCCGGCGCGCCGCCCCAGCCCGTCCTCCTCACCGGCCGTGGCCTGAGGCACTGGAAAAACCCACCCGAAGATGCCCCAACGAGCAGAGCGTCGTTTCGTCTTCCTGGGCCGATTCCGGCCGATCCGGCCACCAATTGGATCAGGTCTTGTGTCAAACCTCTTCTACACCTCGAGAGCTTTCCATAGACAACAAGAATATCAAAATTCATTGAGCGGTTTGTCCAATTTTTATCCGAGAAGTTTTGACCCATTTCAATTTTTGGGCTAAATTTCTCACAAACTGTGAACCCCACGAGAAAACAGAGAGTACCGGAGTGCTCCACTCGTCGAGAGCTTCGCGGCAATATCAATTTCAAAATTTTTTGACACCATTTTCGGTGGGTCCCACAAAACTTCGTAGTTTTTATCGAGTACTAAATGAGCTTAGAAAATTCCGTAAAAATTATATACTAACCTCTCGTATTGTGGGCTTCGTGTAGCTACCTTCAATTCACGGAAATTCAACGGTTGCCTGGGTTTGTAAATTTCGGGCCGGGTAGAAAGGCTACTGAAAAAGTCTTGGAATTGGGTCGAGATTTTGGCTACCCTACCATTGTCAGATGTCCCAAGCGCATTCTTGAGGTCGGAATCGGCATAGATAAACCTGAACCTTACTTTTTCTTAATTATTTAGTGCTTGAATTGAATTAAAAATCCATAGAATATTCGTGGTAGCTTAGAAAATTATAATTCCTTTTGCATTAGCTTAATAATATTGCTAAGGATCGCAGGGCAAAGTTTTAGAATTTTTAGAGCTCATTTGGATAGTTTTTCCAAATGGGTTAATTATAAGGATTAAACTGTAATTTTTTATATTGTAATTGTTGACTATTTGGATGGGCCCAGGAGGGGCTATGTGATGTGATTGAGTTGTGGGTATGTGGTTTGTGGATATAGAAGTGCGTTTTAAGCCCTTTTGTAGGTTAGGTAGGTCCTAGGTATAGGGGAGACTCTGCTGGATTTTCGGCACGACTTAGGACATCTTTAATCTTTTTTAAGTTTGTATTGAGTCAAATATATTAAATAATTATAATAAAATTTTCAGGTGAGTCGGGACAACCTTCCTCCTCCACCCAGCCACTACAGTGACTTCGATTCATGTTTGTAAGTAAAATATTAATTTTAATTGTAATTTCGATATTATTATATGTTCAAGCATGCCTATGCATCACTTATAAATATGTATCTATGTAGTTAAACATTTGGCACGTTTTATTTTTCATTCATAATTGTTTAAGTACCATGGATATTGTTTGTAGTAATTTGGAGCAGTGTGTGTGTGTGGCGTACGTGTGGTATGGTATTGGATATGGACAGGACGGGTAGATACGGCTTGAGAGACACTCGCTGGGACTCAGTCCTTCGGGGTAGACATGGCTTGAGAGACACTCGCTGGAACCCCGCATTTGGTTTATTAAGCGAAAGTCTAGCTTGAGAGATACTCATTGGTAAAGGTTGGATTAAGAGGGCTGTATAGGGGATCAGCTCCCATATATGTATTGCTTGATAGTGTTGGGTGTGTGAGTGCTCCAAATTGCCTTTTTGCTACTATCATATGAAAATTATGATGATGTTGCATTTCACTCCACATGGTGCATTAGCTTTAGATAGCTATAGAGATTATGGTTAAAATTGGTATTTTACTCTCTGAGTTGAACGCTCACTCCTGTTCATCTATTTTTCCAGGCTACAGGAAGATTATTTGTTGTGGCTAACCTGCTCTTCTTCTTCGCAAGTCCATTAATAGCATTTAATGTATTTTGTACAATTGAGTTAAATTTTAGACTCCGCATGTGTTAGAAGTACTTATTTTTATTTTGGGTCTGTATTATAAAAGTTATGTTGGACCTGTAAAATTTTTAACTGTATGTATGATGAGATTGAATGAGGGAGCTGAGCTCTCATATGAGTTATGATATTTTGATTATGTGGAGGGTGAGCTGAGCTCCCCAATTTATTATATATTGTATTTACAGGTCCGGCGAGTCAAAAACTCTCCATTAAATGGTCCATTTTATAGCCGGACTCTGTCCGGTTGAATTCTTGAATTTGGGCCCAAATGGGCCTTAGAGTTGGGTTGAAAAATAGTTAGGCTTGCTACAAGCGTCGGGGGCTTTAGGCTGGCCCAGGTCCTAGTGCCGATTTGGCTCATAGGTTGGATCGTGAAAAATATGGTATCAGAGTTTAAGCTTTAGATTCATAGGAAATAATGTAATTGGGAGTGTAAAAAGAAGTCTTGTTAGGAGGTAACATGCGAAGTATAGGATTCTGTTTCATCTTTTTCTGTAATTTTTTATTTTTAGATTCTGCGTTATATCTCGGGAAATATAAGAGTGCCTCAGTTAGTGTCTTAATTTTCGTGGAGTACATAGAAATGTGAAATAGAGTTAGCAGACATGTTGAGGTCTGCCATGGAAATACGTTCTCCAAGAAACACTATATTTCTATCAGTATGGGTCTAGGTGTTGTGCCTATCTGGTGCTAGGCACGAGTACATAAAGGTGATTTTTGATAGTATAATTGCACTAGATAAGGGTGAGGATACCACTGCTGGCAGTCGTCAGTGGATGACCCAGTCAGAGTAAGTTTATGATAATAGTAGATTCAAGAGAGATAAGAGATTAGGAAACCTAGTCTGTCAAAACGTATCGTAGTAACTATATAATGTTCTCGATGTCTGCTATGTAAGTTGCGGATTACAGTACCGACATGAGATTATTATGTAGAGCTACGTGCATCCCCATGGTGCTCCATAATGAGGGTGTTTACGGATGGCCTCTGTTTTGGTACAATTATGCCAAAACAAAGTTCTATATCTATAAAGGAGTTGGGAACTCCTAGTTAGGGATCTAGAGCTAGAATATCGAAAGGTCACAGTTAGGTGGTAACTAGAGTCAATAACTCGGTTACCGTAGCATGAGCTCGAGTTATATCAAGAGTTGCCATCAGACTAGAGGTTGCGGATTAGTTGCAAAGTAAAGGTGACATCTATAGAGTGAGACTATCTAGTCTTCGGTATGAAATTTTGGATGGTTTTTGCAATACGACAAACATTTTGCTTAGAGCTTAGTGAGAATAGTATATCTTGTGTGCATCAATAACGTGTAAAGTACAACCCTACTACCTAGGGAAGGTCAAAACTATGAATTAATGATTTACAGAGCTATGTTATGATAAGAGAGTCATTAATTTGACATGGTTTTGGCAAGGTGGTAAATGTAGTACCTTTATTACAGTAAGTTAGGGTATAGTCCTATCTTTTCAGAAGGGATCGAAAGTTATTACTGATAATGATGACTTATGGAGTAGTGTCCCAAATAGGATTGTAGCGTGAGATAGAGAGTTGTTAGCTTAGGTGTTCTGGAGAAGGTACAAGTTCCATGTAGGAATTATAAGATGTAAGATCAAGATGTATGTAAGCCTTTAAATTGAATGACGGGTTTGGATACCTAGTATTTTAATTTTCAGCTAATTAAATGGATATGAAAAATTAGAGTTGCTACAAATCCCCTCCCTAAGATAGTAGGGGGTAGTATGTAGTCCAAAAGGGTAAGAATAGAGATCACGCAGGAGAAGTATGACTGCTATTCCCTAAGTTCATCCTTAGCTTCTTAATGTTTAAGACAAAAGTATACTCCAAATAAAGTAAAAGAAAAAGGACAAAAGCTAGCATCGATAAATCATAGAATGTGTATATATATATATATATAGATGGAGTGCGGTTCAAATGCAATGGGAGAGATAGCCTGAATGGCAGTAGAAGTCTAGCTAGGGTAGTTAGAGGATCAATTCTGAGTAACATTGAGGTATAGATAACGTGGTAGGGATAGTGGAAAGGTATAAGTTTCTGACATGACAATCAGGTTCAAAAAAAAAAAAAGATGGAGCTAAAGCATGGAAGAGTGAAAGTTCGGATTTGGGTAAGATAAAAAGAGTTAGCCAAAGAATAAACTGGAAAAACATATTAGGATAAGATTAGGAAGAATAGAGCCAAGATACCGAGGAGGTGAATGTGGTTCTAGAAAGGGTAAACGAGGTAAACAAAAAAATAAGGATAGAGAGCGTAGAAAAGGATGGCATTAGGAAGGACATTATCAAGTTATGGAACCTAGAAGTACAGGACTTAGAGTAGGTAGTAGTTGTTGAGCGTGCTGTGGTAACTTGAATTGTATTGTCAGATAAAGAAGCAAGATCAGGAGGAGTAAGTTAGATAAAAGTCAACATAAGGGATTTAAATATGCAAGATGAGGGATAATGTCACAGAGGCTTGATATTAAAATTTAGAGTGGTGAGACCTAGAGTTAAAAATTGGAGTTAGACATATATTTTCAGTGTGATCGATAGAATAATTATGTAAAAAAAAAAAGAGTAATAATAAATAAATAAATAAATAATAGTATGATAATATGTAGCAGAACGCTAATAACGGTCAGAATAGGACAAGATAGGTATAGGTGTAATTATAAGATATTGAGAAGTACATGGATTAGAGGAGTGATTATTGGTAAGATTGGAGTAGATTTGAAAGAATCTGTGAGTGCTTTTATCTTCTAGAATATAACTAAATATAAGGAGCATTGGACAAATAATTATAAATATGAAAGATAAATGGAGAGTAAAAAGGAAATAGTAAATTCTAAGATGATATGTCAGGCAGGACAACAGTATAACAAATGGTAGATACAACTGATATCTTGTTATAACGCACAATAATTACAAATAAATAATGAAACAAGGAAGACTAAGGGGTATGAGCTAAATCTTGTTTATCAAACAATGGTATACCATAAATGGTGGGAGAACATTTCTCCTTTTTTTTAAATTGGCTCGTGTTTCGATTCTAGGAGATTATGCTAAGAAAAGAGGTCATATCAAAGTGATCCAATTAATTGAAAATTTGATGGGCGTTGGTACATATCCAATCTTTTGAGGCGAAAATGACGATAATGGTGTACCTAATGTTAAGTATGAAAGAATGATAAAAAAGGTAACAGGAGTTAAATCGAGCTATTTACTAGGGCTTACAACCCTTTTGAACTATAAGCTGGAGGAAGTGCTATTTGCTAATGAGTTTCAATAGATGAAATTATTGCTAATGAGAAAAGTTGAGGCTGAAGTTTGGGAAGCTATGGGCAGTATATGTGATTATATTAAGGAGAATGAACATGTGAAGTATCTTGTTTGGAATTAAGACATGGCACACATTTCCCACAGCCGTGTTAGTTTAGATGAAACTTATAGTTTCTTGGGCTACTATCCATCCAGGATGAGCAATTTCCTACTAAGGCTGGTAGGGAATGATAATGTTCTGATAGTTAAAGTTGGAAAAAGGGATACAAAAAGAATTTTCTATAGCTAATTCCAAGTGTTACATAATGTGAAGAATGTGCTAGTAGGAGTCAATCGTAAGGTTAGAATTCTCGGAGTAATGGAACTAATAATCAAGATAAGACTAAAAAATAAAAAGAAAGTTAAAGTTGATGATGGGATAGACATCTTTGAAGGAAAAGGTGTATGGGTGAGATAGGACTAAGATTAAGGAATAAGTATAGCAGGTTGAAAAGATATCAACAATAGCAGAAATAGGAAAAGGAAGTGGATAAGATCCAAAGGACAGGAAGAAAGCTTGGTAGAGCTAGTTATAATGATGAGGATAAAAAGGAATAGGTATGCTAGGAACACACTAAGAGATATTTGAAACAAGTTATTATGAGATGATAGACTAAAGGAGTAGTGGAGTCTCGATCTAAGTGCCAATGTGTCGGAAGTAGGCCACATACTAATAAGCTTTAGGAAGAAGTCTAGATATTTCCATTCCAGAGGAGTAGGAAACGATAAAGTTACACTAATTAGGTTGTCAGGGAACACAAATACTTTTGTCACTTAGAAGGAGAGACCCAATTCACTTTCCAATGTTGATAAATGATACACTTGACCCTTGGAGGGAACTCTACATACTAGTTACATAAGATGGACAAGAGCTGGTCTAAGGACCTTAGTAATGACACAAAAGAGATTGAAAATTTGAAGTATCATGGGAGTGAGAAGATTTATAGGTATTGACCATTGAGGTCATAGGACAAGTAAAGGTTTCGAACGAGATGTATATGATAGGTGCTACAGGAAAGCATTTCATAGGATACTATAGGGTAAGGAACATAAGTCATGTTTTTGGGAAATAGAGATTATTGAAACAAAGGAATGAGGACTGAAGTCACCAAGAGACACGTTAGGGCGTAATAATGAGTACTAGAGATGACAAAAAGTTATAGATGAACAGGAGCCAGTATATTAGACCTTTTAAGGTTACTGATAGAGTTGGAGCAGTTGCTTACCGGTTGGAGTTACCACCCAACATTTCTCATTTTCATCTTGTATTTCACATCTCCATGCTCAGGAAATACATTCCTGATCCTTCTCATGTGCTACAGCCCGATATAGTAGAGTTGAAGGAAGACTTGACGTTTGAGGAGCAACCTGTAGCCATAGTGGACTACCAAGTGAGGTAGCTAAGATCAAAACAGATCCCTCTGGTTAAGGTTTTGTGGAAGAGCCAATCTGTGGAAGAGTGCACCTGGGAGTCAGAGTGGGACATGCGTAGCAAGTACCCTTATCTATTCAATATGTAATTCTGTACTTTATTCAGCCTTGTGTAAAATTCAAGGACGAATTTTCTGTAAGGGGAGAAGAGTGTAACATCCCTATTTTTTAAATTTATTATTTTGTGGGTAAATATTAATATTTTATTTTATTTAAATTTTAGAAAATTATTTAAAATTCTTCGGATTTTAAAAATCAGGTTCGATTTTCTGAAAATATAAAACTTTGATGATTTTTAAAAATTAATTTAAAGACCACGTGGTAAAACTAAAAATATATTTGGACTCTACGAATTTTTTTGAATTTTCTAGAATTTTTTCAAAATTTTTGGGCCTCATTTTTTGTCCTAAGGCAAAGTAAAAATTTAAAATTTTATATCATGAATCGGACCGACTGAATCAAAACGGACTGGATCAGACCGGTTGAATCGGACCGGCCATTTCTTTTTCTTCTTCCTTCTGCGCACGAGCTCGACACTCCCTCTTTCTCTCTCCTCTCTCCTCCTCTCGCTGCGCCGCGCCGTCGCCGTCCCAGCCTTCCCAGCTCGCCGACCCGCCGCTCCAGCCCGTCCCCCTAGCAGGCCGTTGCCTGAGGCACCGGAAAAACCCTCCCGAAGATGCCCAAACGCGTAGCGCGTCATTTCGTCTTCCCAGGAAGATTTCAGCCGATCTGGCCACCAATCGGACCGGGTCTTATGTCAAACCTCTTCTACACCTCGAGAGCTTTCCATAGACACCAAAAATACAAAAATCTATTTAGCAGTTTGCCCAATTTTTGTCTGGGAGTTTTATTCCATTTCGATTTTTGGGCTAAAATTCTTGCAAACTGTGAATCCCACGAGAAAACCGAGAATACAGGAGTGCTCCACTCGTCGAGAGCTTCGCGGCAATACCAATTTCAAAATTTTTTGATACTGTTTTTGGGTGGGTCTCACGAAATTTCATAGTATTTTTCCGAATACTAAATGAGCTTAGAAAATTCCGTAAAAATTATAAATTAACCCCTGTGTTGTGGGGGTGTAGGTACCTTCAATTCGTGGAAATTCAATGATTGTCCGGGTCTGTAAATTTCGGGCCAGACAGACAGGCTACCAAAAAAGTCTTGGAATTGGGTTGAGATTTTAGCTACCCCATTGTTGTCAGACGTTCCAAGCGAATTCCAGAGGTCGGAATCGGCATAGGTAAACCCGGACCTTACTTTTTTTTAATTATTTAGTGCTTGAATTGGATTAAAAATCTATAGAATATTTGTGGTAGTTTAGAAATTATAATTCCTTTTGCATTAGCTTAATAATATTGCTAAGAACCATGGGGCAAAGTTTTAGAATTTTTAGAGCTCATTTAGATAGTTTTTGCAAAAGGGTTTATTATAAAGACTAAACTGTAATTTTTCATATTGTGAAATTTTGACTGTTTGGATGGGCCCAGAGGGGTTATGTGATGTGATTGAGTTGTGGGTGTGTGGTTTGTGGATATAGAAGTATGTTTTAAGTCCTTTTGCAGGTTGGGTAGGTCCTAAGTATAGGGGAGACTCTGCCAGATTTTCAGCACGACTTAAGATATCTTTGATCTTTTCTTAGTTTGTATTGAGTCAAATGTAATAAATAATTATAATAAAATTATTAGGTGATCCGGGACAGCCTTCCTCCTCCGCCCAGCCGCTACAGTGATTTCAGTTTAAGTTTGTAAGTAAAATATAAATTTTAATTATAATTTCGATATTATTATATGTTCAAGCATGCCCATGCATCACTTATAAATATGTATCTATGTAGTTAAACACTAGGTACATTTTATATTGCATTCATAATTGTTGAACTGCCATGGATGTTGTTTGTGGTAATTTGGAGTAGTGTGTGTGCGTGGCGTGCGTGTGGTATGGTATTGGATATGGACAAGACGGGTAGACACGGCTTGAGAGACACTCGCTGAGACCTGGTCCTTCGGGATAGACACGGCTTGAAAGACACTCGCTGGGACACCATATTTGGTTTATTAAGCGAAAGTCCAACTTGAGAGACACTTACTGGCAGAGGTTGGATTAAGAAGGCTGTATAGGGGATCGGCTCCCATATATGTATTGCTTAACAGTGTTGGGTGTGTGGGTGCTCCAAATTGCCTTTTTGCTATTATGATATGAAAATTATGACGATATTGCATTTCACTCCACAGAGTGTATTAGTTTTAGATAGTTATAGAGATTCTGATTAAAATTGATATTTTACTCTCTGAGTTGAACGCTCACTCTTGTTCATCTATTTTTTCAGGCTACAGAATGATTATTTGTTGTAGCTAACCTATTCTTCTTCTTCACAGGTCCATTAATAGCATTTAATGTATTTTGTACAATTGAGTTAAATTTTAGACTTCGCATGTGTTAGAAGTACTTATTTTTATTTTGGATATATATTATAAAAGTTATGTTGGACCTGTAAAATTTTTAACTGCATGTATGATGGGATTGGATGAGGGAGCTGAGCTCCCATTTGAGTTATGATATTTTGATTATGTGAAGGGTGAGTTGGGCTCCCCAATTTATTATATATTGTGTTTACAGGTCGGGCGAGTCAAAAACTCCTCGTTAAATGTTCATTTTATGGTCGAACTCTGTCCGGTTGAATTCTTGAATTTGGGCCCAAATGGGCCTTAGAGTTGGGTTGAGTAATAGTTAGGCTTACTACGGGCCTTGGGGGGTTTAGGCTGGCCCAGGTCTTAGTGCAGATCCAGTCCATAGGTTAGGTCGTGACAAATCAAATACCGAATTGAATTAGGATCAATTAAATTATCTAATAATTATTGAAAAAAATGTCTTTGATATAATTAATAATGAAGAGATCATGCAATACTTACAGAAAATAAAAATTCGTGAATAACAATTATAAATTTAAACTTAGAGCAAACATTTATTATTTTATAAAATTGTTTTCTTTAATTTTTTACTTTCATTATTATATGAAGAAAATTTTTAGGCATTATTATTATTATTATTATTATTATTATTATTATTATTATTATTATTATTATTTCTCTCGATAGACAGTTTATTACTTTATATAATTTTTTTTTTCTTTTGTCAAGAAGTTAAAAAATAAAAAAAAGACCCCACAGATAATTGTAGGGGTGGGAGTGTGGGTGGGAGTAGGGGTGGAGTTGGTGATGGTGGCTACAATGACGGCAACTAAGTAGTGATAGGATGGTAACAATGATAGTGTCAATAATAGTGGTTAGGTGATGATAATAGTATCAGCGATGATGATGTTAGTAGCGGAGGTAATTGAGTGATAATAATACAGATAATTGTGTTAAAAATAAATAAATAATAATAATTACATTTATTTTTATGTATAATAATAATTATATTACTTAAAGAGTAATTAATTATATTATATAATTATTATTTCACTATATTATTATTTTTTATTATTAAATAAAGTACTTAAATCTGTAATGTACATCCTTGATTATGTTATATCAAAAATTCTATAATTTTATGGTTTCAATGTGAAAGTTCTCTACAGATGAAATTATATCTCTGATCATTTCCATTGTAAAACAAGACAGCCAACAATGCAATGAGACTGCATGAACTGTGATAAAAGAGTGAAAAATCAACCTTAATGGGCTTGTTAGAAACTTAAAAAGGCCATCATGTATTATTATCTCCATAAGGGAGAATTTTTTTTTTTTTATAAAGGACATTAAAAAACTACTGTCAACTAAAAAAAAATTATTATGTATTTGATTAAAATTATTATTTAAAATATTGATATGAACAAAATTATAAAAAATACAATAATTATAAATATATTATTTTAATTTTATTAACAATTAACTATTTATTTTATTTTTATTAAATTTTTTAATTCAATTTAATTTATATAATGAAATATATTTAATTTAAAATTTTTAAATTTCATAAAATATCAATAAACATTAATAAAATCTTTCACACACTAAAATTTATAAAATATATAATTATCATACTAATATTTTATTTAATTAAAAAAGAAAAAAAAAACTAGTATTTTTATTGATGTGGAAATCGAAGAAAGTGACTTATATATTGAATTAAATGAAATTATAAAAAAATTTGTGAAGGATATTTTGCACATATTGATACTACTCGCTTAAAATTTAAGTCAAATAGTTAAAATTCTACACAATTATCCAACATGACAATGAGAAAAATCAAACACTATCTTACATAGTTAAAAGATCAAATGAACCGAATAAAATACAATTGGACTGAAATAAGACCGAATAAAAATACCTTTGTTGGCCCAATAAAGCGAGCGAAAGATATACTAAGCGATAGTCATGCCAGTAATAAAGTGAAATCAGGTTATACGGAGACAATCTCGGTATGTCAGCCGATATTATTTTTATAAACGAAGTAATAGCTACTTTCTTAAAAAAACTTATAAATAATAATTAAGTAATCAGAAATAAGTTACACAGACTCTCATTCTTAAAATTTATTATAATTCTTCTTCATATTTTCATATCCAATTTTCTTATTTGAGCATCGAAATGACTTACTAGAAAGCCACCTATCTCATTTTTTTTTTTTTATTACAGGTCTACATAGTATTGAGACGGAACACATGGTAGCATTACGTATAAAACTAGAAGCTCATTCTTTGAATCGTCGTTTTTCAAAAAAGCATATTGCAACATGCTGCTTTTCTAAAAATGGATTTTGAAGTCTTTTAAATTATAATTACACGAAAATATTAAAATTAATTTTTGATATAATTAAATAGCCTCGTAATTATTACATGTATGGCACTAGCTAATAAAACAATGATACATGCTTAAGAAAATGATATGGCTTTAGAAATTATTAGTGGCGCTACCTTATCCATTTGCCGACAGCTTTGAACTTTAACATTTGCAAATGGCTTTTCCCAGTCATCATATGAATGAAGTTTGAAAGAAAACTTAATAATGCCAAGCATATGAACATTAAAAATCAATAAATTCAAACATGACAACAAATCCATACGTGTATCACGAGATGACAGATTCATGTGTTTCACACAATAAGTGCTAATTAAGGTAATTATTAAGGTGTAAAGAATAGCTTAACTTTTCAACAAAAAGCAGCTAAATTATTGAGAAATTATAAAATACAATGAATTTTGTATAAATTTATTATCATAATTAATAATTAAAATATATTCATTATACATATAATGATTATATTAAATAATTTTAATTATTAATTAAATTGAATATATACAACCCTCAATCGAATATCAAGTCCGAATCTTACTTCAGAAAGAAGAAGAAGAATATTTTTGGTGGGAAGTGACAATGAAAGGTAGAACTGTTTATATATATATATATAATTCTAATAATGAAAAATCTCACATTCTCAGTCTTTTTTATTAATTTGTAAATTTGTTAACATTTAATTTTCATGAATATCTTCTAGTTTAAATTTTAGTTAATTCCGTACACATATATTCACTAAAATTTCATTAAATTTAACCGATTTATTTTTTTAAATAATTATTAATGTGATCGTACATGTTTATTTAAAATATTTTATTTATTATCTATATCAAAATGGAATATTGAAAAGGAAAATCTGGTCAATAAGAAACGTAAAATAATGACAAAAACTATATTAACAATCTTAACTGAAAATGGCTAATAAGCTTTTCTTTTTTTTTTTTTTTAAGAAAAAAAAGGAAATATTTAAGGTTGCGGTTGGATGGTAAAATTCTATTTAAAGTTTGAATTATTTCATAAATTTGAAATTCATAAATTTAAATATCTTCTGTTTGATCTAATAAAAAAATTTTCAAATGTTAAATTTGAAATTTTGTATTTCATAAATTAAAAAAAGATTTATAAATATAAATTATTGTATATTTTAAGTTTTAACAAAAGGTAATTTCATATGTAAAAATTAAAAAATCTTTTTTTATACTATTTTCTAAAGAAAATTAAAGAAAACAGTATTTCGTTTTGTAAAGTAAATTAAATATAAATTCTGTAAAAAAAAAAAAAAGAATGCAATAGTCAAATAATTACTCTTAATTAATTAAAAAATTAAATGTATGTATAGAATACTCATATAATTTGACATGGAGAGTTAACTGTGAGATGGATTTAAAATAATAAAATAAAAATAATTATTTGAAATTTTTAATTTTTAAGCTATTATAAATCTATGAAATTTAGATAAAACTTAAGTTTATTTTTATTTAAAATATTTAAATAATATATTTAATTTAAATTTAAATTTATAATTAACCCCTCAATCAAACATAGCATTAGTGATTTGATATGAAGAAAAGGTCAAAAAGAGCATTCTAAATTACAATTATCTAGTCATTCTTTTTGTCGTTTTTTGGTGAAAGAGATGATCAAAATTATATTAGGGATTTGTCGTCCCTTTGTTCCAATATATTTTATATATATATATATATATATATATATATATATATAATTCTACACGACTCGTCTTTGTTTCTTGGACCTCAACGTCAACGCCCTAATCCGATTACGAGATAATTACATCTCATTGGCTAAACAATAATCAATTTTTCTTTACTATCTTTTTCACTCATCAATTTGACAATAATATATTACAAACACACGCATAATTTGTAATTTTATATTGAGATAATTGCACTTGAAATTCTAAGATGAGAAAATAAAATCCTTATTATTATTATTGTTATGTCTAAACTTATAGTAATAATGGATAATATTAATGGAGAACTAACTATTTACAATATATATATATATATATATTTAAATTACAAATCTCTCGATTTCTAATGGCTTTTTTTATTTAATTTTGATTCACTTAATATTATTAAATTAAAAAAAATAATTAACACTGGTTAATAGAATCTAAATTGAATAAGGAATAAAAAAAAGGATGGTGAGTGGTGAAAGATTATACTTTCGAAGGAAAGTGTAAGTTCCAAAGTACAGCTTGAGAATCTCTTTTGGAACCTCTCTGTCTAACATTTTTAAGACTCTCTCTAACATTTTAGAGAGAGAAATTTTCTCTAAATTTCATTCTTTTTTTTTAGGTTATCTCTCGAATTCACCGTGTTTTTTTACACAGCTTCTTCTATCCTTTGAGTAGGGGAAGAAAATCGTTCTCATCGGTTGGGTGTGGGTTCCCTCCCCATCCTGACTTGGTGTTATAGATAATTGTTTTGGGTTTTGTTTGGCAATCTCTAAAGATTTCAAAGGGAGGGTTGCCTGAAGTAGATTAGTGATCTAAGAGCTAGGTGGTTTTAGCTCAGTGTCGTTTGCCTGAAGGGAGGAGCCTTAAAGCTTTGTAGGGACGTCGGCTATTCTAGGGGTACACACCTCTTCCTCTCTGTTTGAAGGTTGATCCCCAGGCTAAAAGAGAATGAGAGGCCAGTGAGTTTGCGGCGCCACCCTTCCCGACTAGTCAACGGTTCTGAAGCATGGAAAAGGAGACCCTTTGCTAGTTTTATTGAGACCCTTTGATGGTCTTTGTGCAGTAGCTATTTTTTCTTATTTAAGGCGATGGGTTCTCAAATATTTCTTCTGGCATTTCTAGCTCAGAGCAGGGAGGTGGACGGCGGCGCTGCAATGTAAAGATGTCTCTGTTCTTTACTAGGCTAAGGTTTCCTGATTGTGTTTTGAACTGGATTGATTTATATTTGGGTTGATTTATTTTGAAACTGGTTTGGGCTTGTGATTTATTTATTTATTTCTAGACTTATTATTATATGTTTTATCCTCCGAGTCTTGTTTAATGCAAAGTAAAAGTTTACCGCATTTTTTTTTTAAAGAAAAAGGTATAGCTTGAGAGATTCGAAGATAAATTGGTGGTGGTGGTGGTGGAGGAGGTGTAGACCAAGCAGCCTGCCATAGAGCTAATGGATTCGGTCGTTGCCTAAAGCCTACACCACTCCAGCCCGTGCATCACAACCAAGGAACCACCTTTTTAGTTGCCAACTCAATAACTAGCGCCACCAAGCCTTTTAAATCAACATAAAGAAAAGCATCTCATTTCATTATACAATAATTAATCCTATTTTAAAATAATTAAAGTAATTAAGCTCATAACCTACTCCATTCATATATTATTACATAAATAATTTTGCAACTCTATCTCCCCAAAATTAAAGAATAAATTTAAAAAATTTAAGTGAGTTTATTTTTTATCTTATTAAATATATTTATAGAATTTAAATTTTTAATCATAAAAATATAACTTCTCTTAGCAGATTCCCTAAGAACATTTTTGTGAATTTTTTTATTGGATTGAGAGTTGAGTTTAGTGTAATAATAATAAAAATAAAAGAATTAGAAAAGGATTATGAGCTAAGCAAAGTTGGCATTAACAGGCAATTTTTTTTTAAAAAAAAAAAAGGAAAACTACACAATCCAATTGATTTTTTTTTTTTTTGTCTGAACAATCCAATTGATATTCATTCATAGTATGTGAAAGCACTAAAATATTACATCCTCAAATCAATTGGGAATATTAAATTAAGGCAAAATGAAGACACCACTTCTTGTTTCTATGTCTCTTTCCAAATCAGAAACGTGATTGCTGACGCAGCCAACCCTTTTGCCCATTGTACGCGTTCCCATTTCCATCATAACTTTGCTCCAAAAATACACTGCAACTACTCCCAAAAGCTTTCTCCAAGTTGACCTGAGAAATATGCAGGCCAGGCCGATTCTTCAATTCCTTCATCTGGGCCGCAAATTGTTAGGACCCACTTCAAGCGGTGCGAATATTGCATCCGCTTGCAGGAGGCAAGAGCCAAGAGGATTGTTCAATTTGTACAGGTGAGAAAAGGTTAGGCGGGTTTTGCAAGTGGTGCGGCATGGTCAATACAGCAGCTGCCACAACCGCCAATTTGCCGCCAGAATGGTAATGGCCCCGCCAATCAGATAGCGTGACGTACTATGAGTGCCGGCAGAGACTTCCACAGCTTCTGGATACTGCCCATTTGCCGATTTCAGACTGCAACAACCGTCACCAAATTCATATTATCAAAACCTTTTTTTTTTATTTAATAAGACAATAAATGAGACGTGCGGCCCATTTCATCACCAGAGAATCAAAATTAGAGAATGGTCCCATCGTAAAGCACTGCCGACCTCTTAAATGACAACTAAAATAGATTATAAACAACTAAAAATTTAAATTAAAAACAAGTTGATTAAAAGATAAATATTAGACTACATAATTAAATATTTAAAATTTAAATTAATAATATATCAAAAAATTTTAAATTAACAATGAATGAATAGTTGGTGAAATTTTACCCGGTAGCAGAAGGGGAAGGACAAAATGTAATGGCATAGTCGGCTCCAGCGCAAGTAAAAGTGCTTGTTCCATCGTCATAGGCATAGCTATAAGCTCGAGGGCAAACATTTTTAAAGAACTCAGAGTAAGAGCTGGGCTTGCACGTGCTAGGATTCGCGTAAGCCCCACTACAGCAATATTGCGGCTCTCCAAATGCGTCGCACGCACTCTTACACGCCACGCTCTCCCCGTTTTCACTGTCCATTACCTTCAGCTCCGACGGGCATGCATTGTTCAAGTCCACACCGCAGCCGGTAATTGTACAATTACCTCCGGTTCCGCCTTGCGGTGCTATTAGCATAGGTAGGTTGTATCCGTCGACAAGGCTGACATCGTAGAAGTCAAGCCCGTCAGCTCCATTGAGGGTGAATTCTGCAAGGGTGGCAGGAGGAATAGCACCGTCACCGGAGCATTGGATGGTGGATGAACCACAGTCACCGGTCAGGCAAGTAAATTTGCCAGTGGTGGCATCTTGGGTGCACATAGTTCGACCCCATAAACGGCCAGACCAGGAGGCTGGCACGGAGATGGAGTTTGATTCACCTGGTTGAAGAGCGAAGCCTGTGGTGGGAAGTTGTGGAGTGCCAGCATTTGAAAGTAAGCCTGGCCAAACTTGGTAGCTGCACTTGTTTGTGATTGTAAACGTAGCCGAATATGCAGCTGTAAATACAAACAGAAATCATAGATGAAGAACTATAGACCCTTTTTAACTGAGCAATTTTATAGAGTCAGGTAAGTGTAACTCTTATAAGTAATACTAATAACAAAAATAAATGTAAAATGAGATTAAATATGGTTGTCACCTGAAAACAAGAGAAGGAAACTAAGGAAGAACAGAGGAATGAGTAGCAGAGCAGTGGCCATTGGAGAATTTAGCGCGAGTGTTGGGAATGGGAAGAAGATTATATATATATATATATATAGGTGTAAAAAGGTTCTAGGAAAGAACATGCACCCCAATCTATGAGATGAGTCGGCCAGAGAGTGTCCTTAATTTGTATTTTTTGTGAGTGTGGGGTTTCTTAAGGCGAAGGGAAAAATGTTTTTTTTTTTCTCTCTCCAATGACAAATTAATGCCAGAGAAAAAAATGACAAATTTGTAGTAAAAAAAATTAAATATGTACTCCAGGCTTTTGGAACTATGCAAGGGATGGATGACATGATATTCTGCAAAGTCGTAATAACGGAAGGGCGGCAACTGCCAGCGCCTTCAGGATTTTTTTTTTCAAAGCGCCTCAGGATTTACAAAGAACAAAACAAGCCATGTGAGATTTGATTACGTGATTGGCCAAGTTAAATATGTCTATGGTACTTACATTTCATCTGAGAAGAGGTCATTGAAACACGAGACAGAAAAACTCCAGTCTTCAGAGGTCAAACCAATCACAGTTGGAAGGAAATTTTCACTTTAATTATTCAGGCTTCAGATTTAAGGTCCAGGACGCAATCACGCAATTGCTGTGCTTAGCCTGCCAGACCTAACGTATAGACATCGAGAAGAGGAAAAGGCCTGCAACTTGCAATTTTTAAAAATTAGGCCGCACATATATCTATTACACAAGGGAGCAACTTGACCATTGCTGGCACGAATCCATTCTGTACACTACAGTGAGGAAAAATGTCGCGTAGCGAGTAGAATTTGCAGTCAGTAACCCATACATGGATTGTGGGCTTGGTTGATGCCCACACAAAGCTCAACCAATTCCCAGGATGACCATGTAAGGGTCAAACATAAAGGCCTAAGCAAAAGCCCAATCAACCAATCTGCGTATAACGCCGCAAGGAAGCCCAATCCCGGAATTTGAAAGCTTCGTACCCGATCTAATGTGTCATAAAAGAGTAACGACACGGGAAGAGAGAGCAAAGTTTGGGAATTAAGAGTAAAAAATGTGAAAACGTAGAGACCTCCCGAGGAAGATAGAAAGTCCCTCTTCTTTGTTTTCTGATCTCACTGTAGAAGTGCCATGTACATTGAGGCACCACCCACCTCATTATGCTTCCTCGAAGCCTGGCACAAAACTGCGACTGCTACATTGGAAAGGCACTTAAACCACAGAAAAGAGGAGGTTGCCTGGTAGGCGGTTAACTTGCTAAAATTGATTTTTAGTTTTTTGGCCTTTTGCTAGAATAGCAAAGAAAGATATTTTATCAAACCAAGCGTAAAAGGCAGTTGGTTAAGCAATGAAAAAGCTACTTGCAGTTAACGTATGAAAGGGTTATCACTCACTAATATTTTGGAGCATAATCCAGAAGCCTCAACTTGATCCTCATTTTAGCAATTAAAAAATTGCCAGAATAGTGTAACAAAAAATTTTTTGAAAAAAAAAATGCCAGAATAGGATTATGGTGTATGCAGTTCTCCAGAAATCAACTCTTATGCTATGTTTGGATAAATTATAGGAGGGAAAGAAAAATAAAGGAAAATTTTTTTTGTTTTTCATCTTTTATTTTCCCTTTTTGTGTTTGAGAAAGGGAGAAAATAAATTTATTTTCTCTTGTAAAAGAGTGAAAGTAAAATAATTAAAATTACTATTTTATTCTTATTTTATAAATTATTTTTTCATGTGAATAAAGATTTCAATTTAATAAACACTGTATTAAATATATAATTATAAAAAAAAGTTTATAAAATATTACTCCACTATTTTATCATTGATGTTAAAAATATTAAAAATATATATATATGCAAATAACTAAAAGACATAAATAAATATAAAAATAAAAGGATTATTATGTACTCTTATAAGTTAAAAAAATAACTTCACCCCACACTGTTTCTTTTCTCTCCAAATTGGAGAAAACGAGCTCAAAGAAAAATATTGAATATTTTCCTTTCAGTCCTCATTTTTCCTCTATTTTTCAAACAGGAAAATATGTCACATCATAAATATTTTCCACAGTTTATTTTCCTTCCTCCCTCTTTTCCTCTAATCCAAACAAGCTCTTAGAAAAAGGGGAAAAAACTACAAACAGGAGACCGGCTACAAGATACTGCTTGTCCAACATCTATTTTTGAATGTGAATGCGGGAGACGGCCATTGTAGAAGTCTACATTCCAAGTAAATTGAGTCGCAAAAATAAAATGCCATAATCTTAGTTTTTTTCCCCCTTTTTGTCACCAACACTATCAAGCAACTCTTACTACCTATGCCAGTTCGCCCACTAGAGCTTCCCTAAGATGACAAGTAAAACAAATGAATGACACAATAATTGGACGTGTAGAAAGTTGCAATCAAAATTAATAAAGCTAAATTTGTACGGAAATCAATACAATCCAATGATTGTCAACGCAATTGGCAAGAGAGACTCAAATGCATGAGGACTTGCATTTTGTAAACAAGGAGAGATTACTTAAGAGTAGGGGTGGCCATCCATCTAAGTTCAAGATAACTCAAATCAAAATCACTGGTTTTGAACGAATTTAAAAATTATTTTTTTTTTCAAATTTTTATACTTTTTAAATTAAAAAAAAAAAATCTGATTTTGTACCGAATCAAAGTAGTAGGTTCCAATCCCATTCAAGACCAGTCTTGGTCAAAACAGTTTTAATAGATTCCCATCCGAGTTAAACCAGTTCAATTCCAGTCTTATTCTAATTCCAAACCAGACTGGTAACCGAGTCTATTTAAAAGCTCAATTCTGTATGGCAGTAAATATCCAGTTATCCACATCAAGGGTCAGTGATGCGTTCACATCCCATCAATCTCCACAATTTCAAATGTAAATGTCATATGAACTACAATCATGATGCTCCTTGCATATTCCAATAGCAGAAAACTTTAACCTAGCACATGATAATTGGTAAGTGTTCAGTTCTGAACTTATGCTCAAACGTAACAAGCACTTCCAGCTCGTCAAATATAAACAGAGAAGACAGTCAAATCTCTTAAACTAGTACAGCCAGCCTACTAGAATCACATCAAATTATCAGAGAGAGCAGTCAATTAAGAGCAAATAGTTGTTTGAGAACTTTAAACATGAAACTGCGTCCTATGGCTAAAACCATCCTAAAACACAGAACAGACTGCCAGGCAGTGATTTAACACACATTGAGCAGGGATACACAGACATGCAGCTTATTACTCGATTGCAAACTTAAGTTACCATATTATGAGCTCCAATTTAATGAACCTGCACTCAGTTAACAACTAGCTATAGGGCTCAGGCTCACTGCCATGTGAATCAACCATCAAATGTGAAATACCAATACCAATCTCAACCTGATACCACTTAATGCCACTTTGAAATATTTCACCACATTAAATTCTCATATAATTTGTAAAATAAGCAGTTCGAAGTAAATATTACGACTTCCACTTGCAGCATATTGAACTACAACAAATAAAAGATGCAGTTAAAGAACCAGTTGCCATTAAATCATGCAAGATCCAAATATGAAGTTCCCATTACAACATATCAATGCACCAATGACATCACCATCACAAGTTCTAGGTATTTACTAGAAAAAAAAATCACACTTAATAAAAATGAGAAGGGCTCAATTAGAAAATTATCGAACGGTCATGAAAACAAAGCCTATTTCTTTAACCGAACCACCATATGTATTCGTCAAAACTGGGAAATTTCCTCCGCCAAACAGAGGATTACCACTTGCATTAACACAATCCTATGTATAAATTGCGGGGAACAAAAAAGGCAAAATCCCAAAACAAGACAACAAACAAAGATAAGGGAAAAAAAGAAAGAAATATGTACTATTACTCTTTTTTCCCTCAGTCAAGAGTTGTTAGGGCACTCCCTTGCAAAATGTCCTTCCTTCCCACAATTGAAGCATCCACCACTGCTACCACCACCAATGCTGCCAAACCTGCCACCTCCCCTAGCACTAGTACAATCTCTAGCCAAGTGCCCATAACCTCCACAGTTATAGCAGGCCCCGCCACCACCAGGACAATCCCTAGCCAAGTGCCCGAACCCTCCACAGCTAAAGCAAGCACCGTTGCCGCCGCCACTGCCACTGCCACCCCCACCCCCACCACCATTATTTGCTCGCGGACAGTCCCTTGCAAAATGCCCTGAATTCCCACACTTAAAACAACCATTTTTATTATCACTGCCTCCTCGATTATTACAATCCCTAGCGATATGACCAGCGCTCCCACAGTTAAAGCAACCTGCACCACCGGCCCCAGCCCCACTACCACCACTATAACCGCTGCCATTATTCCTCCTATTCCAAGAACCGCCAAATCCGCCGCGTTTGGCAGAACCATCCCCTCTCTTGGCACTCGCTTGAATGGGGCCACCACCAGGGGTAGTGACATTAATAGCTTGGTATTTATCAGCAGAGAGAGAAACAGTGAATTCAACTATATCGTCCTCAGCAAGAGAGCGGTAACCGCCATCGGATTTGATAGCAGTGTGATGGACGAAGAGATCTTCACCGCCATCATCAGGCTTGATGAAGCCGAAACCTTTCCTATCACTGAACCTGACGACCCTACCGCTGGATCTCACCGCCGTCTGCTCCTCGGCCATTGATTGAGCCATGGATTGATGAGAGGAAGAAAGCCCTAGAGACAGAGGGAGCAGTGAGAGCAATAGTTTGAGAAGCAGATCTAAAAATCTTAGGGTTATTTATATATAGAAAGAGAGAGAATTAGATGTTTACCCCAAGACAACTCTAATTCCTAATTAGACACTCCCATTTTGCCTTTCTAAACCCTAATCTAGTTGGTGCTTAAACACACTGTTATTTTATCTGGTGCTCTTCGGTCCGTGCTAAGCAACCATGCCCTGGGCGGTTAGGCCTGCGTGGTGCAGATTGGCCCAAGTCGTTGGTGTAGAATGGACAGATCAAGAAATGAAAAATAATATTATTTCTAAAAAAAAATGTTAAATAATTTTTTAATAATATTTAAAATTATCTTTTAAAAAAATTTATCTTTAATTTTTTTTAATTTAAACATAATGTGGACTAAAAATTAATTTTAAATTTTTTCATAAGAGATTAATAGCACTTTATCAAAAGGGTAAAATTTTTAATACCTTGATCTAATAACAAATTAGCAGGCAAAACCCGTATTTCATGTGATATTTATTATTATTAGTATACTTTTATAAAATTTGTACTTTTAAATTATATGCACATAGAAATTGAAAAAAGAAATAAATATCATGTATATTTAAAAAAAAACCTTTCTTTTGAGAGAAAAAGAAAATAATATTTAATAATAAACATTTAAAAAAGAATCTGAAAAGTTGAATTCATTTTTGTTTGTTAGAAAGTATTTTGAACCAATAGAGTTTTTTTTTTATTAATACAAAATAAAGTGGGATCATGGTAATGGTCTCTTTAGTTTGAACTTGGTTAGTGTCTGTAATCTTATATTCTTTATAAAATTACAATTAAATTTTAGGTTAGTACATGAATATGATTCCTCTCGTAACAACTCCAATTTGTGACTGAAAGAGCTTATAAACTCAAGAGTATAAATATCAAACTGGCAAGTTAGATTTGGAATTGGATTCTCCATCAACAAAATGTTTAAAGCCTTTTGATTTAGTTTGCCCTTTAATTTTCTTATACACTTGCTACATGGAACTTATTCCTCCAAATAATATTCTCTATTATTTTATTTATAAAGGCTACTTATCAGATATACCGGTAGCACTAAAAAATAATATTCCCTCACTCACAAAAAAGTGAACTCTCTTTATAATATGAAGAGTAGATTTCACATGATTGTGAGAGATGATGTATATACATCGGGTGCATATAATAATTTCTCATTTATAAAAAGGCAACAAATTTTATTGAAAAGTAACAGTCATGTATATTGCTTATCTACAAAATGCCTGCTTCAGATACTCAAAAAGAGGAGAATTTTTTTACAATTAATTGCTCTTCAGTAGACTTCCACATTCCATTGCTCTGCTTTCTTCAATGATCTTTTGTACTCCAACCAATCAATGCCTGAAAAATAAACCAAAGTTGAATTTAGAGGCAAAGTTCATATGATAATCTAATTTAGTCTGATCCAAACGATCCATTTCTTACCATCTCTAGCTGCCAGTGACACCATTACGTCATCAATTCCCTTTTCCATCCCCTTCAATCCGCACATATACACGTAGATAGGTGTTATCTTTCTTCAGTAACTCCCACAGCTCTTCTGCATATTGTGCCATGCGAGTTTGGATATACATCTTTTCTCCTTTCTCATTTGTTTGCTCTCTGCTCACAGCAAAGTCAACCTTGAATTTGTCAGGGACCTTCTCCTTCATTTTCTCGAATTCCTGTCCATTAATTGGGAGTTTTAGTTTCATTCTTCATGTGTATGAACCATTTCATTCAATGAATTTGATGATCAGTGAAGTTGTTTGCCTCACCTCCTTGTACAGCAATGAGCTACTTGTGGGCACACCCAAGAAGAGCCATGCCAAACCATTGAACTAAAAAGCATCAAAAAAATTGAGTTCATCAGTAGAACATTATTTGAAGTTATTTAGGGGGAAAAAAACACCAATAACCTATTTAATTTGTTGCTAAATTCAACGATGGTTACTGTTATCCTAAAGACTCATTATCATGAGATCTGGATATTAGTCTTATTAGTTTTAAAATGAGATAGGGTATGTTCTTTACTGACGTTTATGTCAATGAGATTCTCTGTGAAACAAAAATAAGGTGGGAATTGTTTTACCTTATAGTCCTCATGCTTCTCAAAGAACATTTTCCACAAGAATGATCGGAAAGGTGCAATACCAGTTCCAGTTACAAGCTGCAGGGACAAAATCCAATACAATAATTAATATATTGGAATCATAAACTTATCAGTACTGTTAACCACAGTGGAGATCCATTGAAATGCCTGATATTCAAGTTGCTTCGAAGTTTACCATGATGATCGTAGCATTGGGATCTTTTGGGATGAGCATTTCTTTTCCAACTGGTCCTGCAATCTTGACTTCAGATCCAGGTTTCAAGTCACCTGAAATATAATGAATACAAAGCAGGGTTACCAGCTGAGGCTCCTGATACAATGTTACAGTCTTGTCTAGAGTTGTTTCTCAAATATGCCATGGATCTTTGAGACAAGTTATTTCGCTTCTAAATTCAGGGCATATCATTAAAGTGATTCCACAGAAAGAGGCATGACATGACATCTTACACAAGAAATTTGAGCGACTCCTTTTACAGTTTCTCCTTTTTCATTGACGTACACAAGTCTCTTCACACAAAGAGAAACCTGAACGAAGATGATCAGATTAGGCCATCATTGAACTAAGAACAGCAGAAAAAGAAAGGATGGTAAGTGGAATATTTTGATGATCCGCTCGATTTGCTAAGTGGTAAGTATCAAAATATTTTGGTTAAAAATACCAATTCTACAATATCTTAAGATCCTTCAAAGAATTATATAAATTGGAAACAAGTGTGAATCAAATTGGATAAGAAGCTTACAGTTTTGGAGTCTCCGAAGTCACCAAGAGCACTGCTGGCAATTGAATACAATCTAAGCTTGTGAGGCTACCCATTCTCGTCAATACCATCTGGAATTACCCCAATTGATTGTCCTTCTCTGTAGGGAACCTCTCCTAAGCAACCCAATAAACCACTTAGCTCAACAATATCAACTTATATGTTAATGAATCAGCTCAAAAGCATATCAACTTATATATTAATGAATCAGCTCAAAAGCATACAAAAGAAATTATTTTATTAAATTTTCAGTATTATGCATTTGTTTGTGGCAACAATTCCGCAAAAGAATATTCCAATTGTGATTATATCAGGAATTCAACAATCTACTTTCAAGGAAATCAAAGACACCCCTTAGAGATTTAATTCCAAACAAAAGCAAACAAAGAGAAAAGCATTTGAGCCCATACCGTCAGTGCTGAAGACCATGTGCCAAGTTTCTCCAGGAGCATCATCAGCAGTGATCTTAGTATTCAAAAGGCATCTAACAATATAAGGGCCTTTAGGCTTGAACTTGTTAACAATCACACCTTCCTCCGCTTTCATGGATTCCTTCTTAACCTTGGCAGGAGCCTCAGTGGTGACTTGGGCTCCGATTGAAACCACTCTCCTACCAGCAGAAACATCTTTGTAATAAACAGACACCTGAATATGAAAAGCCCCATCTCATGAGCTCCATTAAACAAACACAACGCTAAAAACCATCTTCTCATAATGACCCATCACGCCCATAAAACAGTATTACATTACCTTCTTAAAGGTGATTCTTTCTGGAGCAATGATATAGGCTCTTGAGGAGGGAGAAGTGGACTTAAAAGAGGGAAAAGAGACTGCAGCGGTTACTGCAGCGGCCATGGCTGTGATGTTGAAGCAAAGAAGGGGAGGAGAAGAGGAAGGAAGCTCCTTTCTAGTAATGGAGAAGCAGTGAGAAAAGGCGGGTAGTAGGATTTTTGAGTTGGAAATGGATTAAAGATTGCGTGGATGAGTTTTGAAGGAATGCAGTGGTTGATGACAGGATAAGGGCCTGGATTAACGGACTGAGAGCTATTAGCTGATAGTTGATAACTGATATTAGCTGATAGTTGATAACTGATAGCTGATGATAGTTATTTTATATTAAGTGTTAATAAAATTATATTTAGCTGTTGCTGTTAATATGTGAAATGATTAATAAAGATATATATCATATAATTTATTTTATTATTTAAATAAATATAAAATTATAAATTTATTATATTATATTATTTATTTTATTATTAAATTAAATATATAATTATTAAATTAATATATTATATTATTTTAATAAATATATAATTATTAATCTTTTATATTATATTATTTATTTTATTATTAAAATAAGAAAATAATTATTTTTTAAGATAATTAAATAATTTAAAAAATATAGATAAAATAATAAAATATTTATTATTATTAATAGAAAAATTTATAATTAATTTTAAGTTTTTGAATATAAATAAATATTTTATATTTTATGTTATTAATAAAAAATATTTTAACAAAGTTGAAATATATTAATTAAAATATTAAAATTACAAATAAAAATATTAATAATATTAATTTTTAAGTTAAATAAAAAAGGATAATATGGTCAAAATAAAAAATAAAATCATATCAACTATCAGCTGATGAGAAACAGCTCTAAAAATAGAGCTGATACAAACTGCAGCTGATGAGTATCATATCAGTTGCCCATCAGCTATCAGCTCTATTTTTTTGAACTTGTCAAACACCATAATTTACCTGTTTGGATATCAATCAGCTATCAGCTGCACCCAACAGGTAAACCAAACACCCCCTAAGTCAGTAACGTAACTTATGACTCGCGCTCCTTCTAATTCTAAAGAGCAGTTATACCATGTGGTCAGTGAAGCAATGCATATATATATATATATATATATATATATATATATATATATATATATATATATATATATGGGATTATTTAAAAATTTCCAGTGTAAGTTTAATTTCAGTAAAATTTAAACTTTATGAAAAATTTTTATTATTGTTTGTGGATTTAAAATTTCATCTTTATACGATTTTAGTGGACTATTAAATCCTTTTTAAAAAATTGAAGAAAAAATAAAGTGATAAAAAAAGGTTTAATTTTTTTAAGGTTTTAACAATGGAATAAAAAAAAAAAGTTATATTTCATCTAGACTAACTGAATATATATATATATATATATATATATATATATATATATTCTATTAAATTTAAAAATAAATTTCAATATTATTTATTTAATAATTATTAAGTTTATAATATCATATATTTAATAAATATTATTAAAACTTAAAGTAAAATTTTAGTGTTAAGATTTAAATCTATAAAATAAATATAACATAAATTCAATGATTAAAAAAATATTTTTTTTTATGAATATAATGAAAATATTTTCATGTAATTTATTTAAATTTTAAATAAATAATTTAAAATATTTTTATAAATTAAAAAAAAAAATAGAAAGCCATCTTTATATTTTTATGGTGTGCCACTTAGGGCTTGGGGCCATGGCAACCCTTCTAGTGTGTGTGTATATATATATATATTTGGTAATATTTAACACAACTTAACATGCAATTAGTCTAAATATATTCAATTCATAAATGGATTAATTTATTTATAATATGTCAAAAATAAGATTTGAACGGATTTGACAGATATGTAATGACCTATTTATTTAATTTGATTAATAGATTAGTAAATTTATTTTAATCTATTTAAATTATAAATTATGTAATTTTATTCATAAAGCACAAATACTTAAACCTAAACTAGCTTATATTTAATGCTTCAATTTCATTAATAATTTTATAGAAGATAATGATATTGTGAAATATGTTAATTGCTGATTAAAATCACGAGTTTGATAAATAAACTAAATGCCTTAAGCTTGAACTCAAACTCAAAATCAAAAATTCAATAAAAGAGTCTAAGCTCTTACAAAAAACTTTTTGGCTTGTTTACACTCCAAAATATCATCTGCAAAACTCTATCCAATGCAACGATGGACGTTATTGATCCCCTCAGTTCGCAATTCAATTACCTCAGGCTCAGGTGATGATTGTTTTCCTTCTTCCAACCAAATCCACCCGCCGCAAGTAACTTTCCGGAAAGCAGTGCTAGGCCTTGATAATCGACCAAATCAAGGATGGAACACTGGAATACCGTCCATATCAAAACATAACCAACAACTTTTTACAGCCCAAAAGCCCACTTTGCGATGGGTTTATTTCCTTTATTTCATTTTACATAACATCTATTTATATGCTAGCCCTTTGATCTCCTACAACATTACTCTCATTGGTATATCTTCTCATCAATCAATACATGCCCACATGTCTCACACACTTTTGAATATCCGCACCTCGAATCATATGTTTTGGGCCAGGTGGATAATTTGGTCACGATCATGATTCAGTTGATTGTTTGAGTCATGATTCAGCTATTATAAGATTCGCTCAATAAAGCACTAGATTAATGATTAAATTCAACTTTGTTTATCATACAAGGTTATCCCTAATCCTTTGAAATTATATGTTCTACTTCTAATAAAATTTCATCACGTGGGATTTCATCCCATGTATACTTCTAATTGCTCTAAACAGCTTTTAGATGCCTATTTATAAAAGCGGGCTGTCCACAATCAAATATATGATTACTTTTTTATTAATTATAAATAATTCTCAAATTTTAATTAGTTACTTAACTATCAAAGCGGTTTACCAAATCAACATCTAATTTATTTACTCTTATTTTACAGATTCTTACCCATGATAAAAGGTTGCATAATAATAGTTATTATAGTAATTAATTGTAATAATAGCTATTAATTGTTTTATTAACTGTTTATTAATTGTTGGTGATTAATTATTTATATCGTGATTTATAATTTAAGTATTAGTAATAATAGTTATTAAATTAATTGTTAAATATAAAAATAATAATATTATAATTTTTACTATAATCAAAATATTAAATATTATTTTAAAAAATTACAAGAGGTAATATTTTATAATTAACTAATTCAATCTTCAAACACTAATATTTGGATGGTTTGCAAACAGTTGGGTATATTTTTAATTTTCTTAATATATTTTATAATTATCAATTTTATTTTAATTGTATTCCAAGATTTTTAGTATATGTGTGTCCATGCCAGTGAATTATGGATGAAAATGGAAGTCATATTCATATTTGCCTTTTATGTTACCATCACTTTAACATGGCCAGACAGCTTTAGTCAATTCCATATGATTGAGATAAAAATGAATAATTTATTAATTAAATTAATAAAATTGAAAATATAAAATATCATTTTCGTTAACTGGTGCTTAAGTTATAGTACTAAAGGTGATAACTAAGAATGAATGCTAAAATTTAAACCTCACCAATATAATATCTCTAATGTATATGCCAATATGTTTTTTTTTTTCTTTTTTAACAAATAGCTCTTACTGAAATTTAAATTTAAAAACTCACAGTTTAAAAATGATTACAAGATCACTGATTTAAAAATCTATTGATAAATATTAATATGTATTAATAGACCAAAGTGCTTGTCAAATAGTAGACATTCCAAATTGCATGTGCGCATGTTAAATTCCAGTTGCAAGTTGCAACTGCTTGGGCTGCAAATTGTTAGGATTGAATTTTTGGGCCATGTGATGGTTGACATGATTTCTTTTTCATCTACGTTAAATTTGTAGAAAATCTCTTTCTCCTTCAACTAGATGGATACATAAATCCTTAGAAGTAAATACTTATGCCCACAAATTATAAGGATTTCATTTTCCTTAGCCCCATGAAGGAAAAGAATAGAAGATTACTGTAGTTGGCTTGAAATTTGTCCAAGGTTGAATGTTTCTTCTATGTTGGCTGAAGCCTCAGCAGAAAACTATGCCAATTGTGAGTTCATATTATAACGTGTCGATCAGCTTGAAAGGACTCCTCAGATATTAACCTAACATTTTCTTTTGTGGACATGTTCCCCCCCCACCTTGTCTCTTTTTCTAGCTGTTCCACCTAAGCTTAATTATCGCCAACCATCTAATAATTCCAACAGGGACCCATTTCTGGAAAATGTACAGATTAAAATGGGCTAAAAACATCAGATTCCCATCATTTTTGAGACCAGAATCCTAAATCAAATAATTATTATTAGAGTTTGAGAATCAAGAAAATGGGCGGAACAGAGGGACCTGCCCCAAGTGACCAAACTTCAATCGACCTACAGCAAACTTAAGATCATTCATGTAAAGGTCCCCAGTCGGTCCCAACAATGAGCATGAAAAACATAGCATGAAGCTGCAGTTATGCAAAGGACTCAAATGCTTTGAAACATATTATAGAAAAGAAGAAAACTAATTGTATGTACACTCCATTAGAATGACACAGTTGAAAGAAATAAACAAGAAAATTATATGCAGGAACATGCTAAAAGACTCTATTGATAGAATTCAATGGAATCCCCTTGAACCTCTGGACTGATAAAGCTCCAATTTGCTTTTGGCGTCTTCCAGTAGCGCTTCAATTGTTTCATCTTGAGTCACAAATGATTGCTTGGATGCCCATTCTAGCACTGTAAGCACCTTAGCCTGTGCAAGCTCCTCGCTGTCTGGGACGTGCATAGCAATGTAGCCTAGGAGATACAATGCTGAGAGTTGGACTATTTGCTCCCCAAAATAGACAAGCTGGATTAGGTGCTTTTCCCCTCCAGCTTGTATGATTGCCTTGGAATGATCAAGGTGGAGATAGTTTTCTGTGCAGGCAAATTTTGTGAGGGCAATTGAAGCCTCCCTAGAAACCTCAGCTTCTCTCTCGTCTAGAAGTTTAACCAATGGGGCAATCATTCTGGTCTCTGTTGCTCGAAATGTCCTTGCCAGACTCCCTATAGCCTTGATGCATGGTATAAGGAGGTCTGAATCAGCTTTTTCAATGATTTTCAGCAATTGATCAATAACGGCTTTGCAAGCAGGCGAATTAGGCTTGAATGCTGATCTTCTTAAATCAGCATCTTTCTCTGCTACCGCAGTGATCTCCATCAAAGCCATGGCAGAATTGTATTGAACATCTTTAGGTCCCTTCTCTAATAGAACTGCAAAGCACAAGAGGGATCTTGACTCGGTTATGCTGCGGCAAATAGGGGAGTTCCCCTTGGCAAGACGCCATAGTGCTCTGGCTGCCATTGCTTTCATGTTGGCCTTAGTGGCAGGGTCTTCCAGTTCCCTGCCCTTAATGTTAGCCCCAGAAAGCAAATGACTCTGTTGCTGGGGCTGATGATTTTGCTTCATACTGTTGTTTCCATTGCTATTGATCTTGGCAATGTTGGCTTGGCTTGCTCCATTACTATTATAACCAGGTCGTTGCTGTGGCAGCTTGGAGGCTGCATTCAAAGCCATAGTACTGGTGACCACGTTGTGTAACTGACTTGGTGTCTGATTACCCATAGGATGAGGAATTCGACTCTGATCATCATCAAGTATTGTTAGCCATGCCGCATTAGAAGCAGCAGTCGAACTATTACTAGCCATCACAACCGCATGGATTGAAGTGGCTTTGTGGCTGGTAATAGCATACTTGCTATGCTCTTGAATTGTCTCAAATGCAAGATGACCAACCAGCAAACGAATTATATTATGCTGGGCAAAAAGATCTTGGCATTTAGGATAATTCGCCGCGAGCTCAGAAACAGCCCAAGCTACTACAGCCTGAACTTTCATAGGACCTTCTTTGAGTATTTTCGCAAACACAATGCAAACACCTGCGTGGATCATGTATTCGACGCTTTCCGTGTCACGACCCAGTAGACCAATCGCTCTTGCGGCGTTCTCTTGGCCTTCCATTTTCCCTTCTTTGACCAATTTCAGCAGAGGCGGAACCCCTCCCTCTTCAATAATCAGCTTCCCGTAGCGATCGTTGTCTCTTGCCAGCGAAACCAGCGAAGCTGCCGCATCAGATCTATCATCCAGTGACCCAGTATAGAGAATTGCAATCTGTTCCCATATAAGACAAAGAATTGGCTCGTTAGCAGCAATCGGAGGTAATCCCAAATATTCATCGTCACGATCATCAGCCGACGCCGATACGCGCAAAAGCCACGACACGTCTCCGATAGAATTTTCCAACTGAGACGACATTTTTCGAAACGCAGCTGCAGGGATTATGGTGAAAACGCGTTTCATGAGGCCGTTAGCTCGGCATTTCTGTACCAGTGCCAGAGCCTTGTCAAGTACTTGCTCTGTGTCTTCAATGATCCGGCGCGTAGGCCGCTCGTAAAGGTCGGAGCTGGCTCGAGCGGCTTGCCGAAGCAAAGCGGCGAGCTTTTCCGTCTTGGATTTGAGTTCAGCGCACTCTTGTTTGAAAGCGCTGGCTTCATCAGCAGCTTTGATTACTTGGTCAGCAAGCTGGATAGGCTTTGCCAAGATTTGTTTCACCAAGTCCGCCATGGATTAACCACACGGGGGACCAAAAAAAAATCTTCGCGGATAAAAGAACTCAAAATCTAAAACCTCGAACAGAAATCTTCAACAAAACTAAAAAGTTTTGACAAAGAACAGATCAAGAAAAGGGTGTAGAGAAGAAATCAAATAAAACCCGAAAAGAAACAGAAAAAAGGAGGCGTAAATGGCTTGATTGACGGAGATGAAAGAGGAAAAGGAAAGTGGTTGTGGGTGTGGGTGTGAGATGAGCTGTAGATGCTTTGAAGGGATTATTATAGGTGGTGGGCTTATGGGATCTTGTGAGTGCAGAGTTTGATTCAATGATTTTCCTAAGGATTGGAATGGAAGAATCTGCTGGTGCAATGCAATGGTGGGGGAGCAGACGGGTTTAACAAGGTCAAACACGTGTTTTCTTTCAATCCGGTTTAGGGTATTTTACTTTGGTCTATTTATCGGCAGCAAATAGAAAAAGAGAAACAGTTTCTTAGCAGAAATTTGCTGGCAGTTTTCAGCCCTTTAACTACCTCAACCTGTCTGTATCAGTAGTCTGTCGTGTCCACACTCCGGAAGGAAGCCCTTTTGGCTCTCAATCTTATGTATCAAATTATTTTTCAAAATTTTGTATAATTTATTTTTAATACAAATTAATTTTTGAATTATTTTCATATTTCTCAATATAAAATAAATATATTTTTTTATTTATTAGATTCTAAAAATATTTTTCAAATTTAAAATTTTCTTTTATGATTCTTCGACATGTTTTATATATTGTGTTATCATAACTTAAATATCAAATAAAATAATTAATTTTTTTTACTTAAATAAGATTATTATAAATTTAAAATATAAAATTTATGATAAGATTCATCTATTAAATATATAATATCATATATTTATATTTAAAATTCATAATAGATTAAGTTAAGTAAAAATTTCTCTAAAATAATATTACTTGTGTAATACCTACCTTTTAATCTAGATTGAGAGGAAAAGTTGAGAAGTTATATTAATTAATATGGGATATGAGTCAATTTTAAAATAAAATTGTAGTAGTTGAAATATAATTTAGCGATATGATACATATAGTTGAAAATTTATAAGTGTTTTAGTTTGAACGAAACTCAATTTAGAACTGGAATGAAAGAGTTGTAAGGTCATAAGTGAACAATTAATAATCAAGTTGCCATAAGAGGATATGTGCACACAAATCAACTTCAGAATTTTGTGTACATCTTTATAAGTAGAATTTTAATTTGAAAATTTTATGAGAGATAACCCATATGTATGCTTTATATTATATATATATATATATATATATATATATATATATATAAAAGTTACAAATGAATGACAAATATATTGTTTGACATGTCAGTATTTTCATGAATTTTATGATTATTAAATTTTGAAATATAATTAAGATAATGAATATTTGCATATACTATTATGGTCCAAGATGTTGTGCTCGAGGCAATAGTAATATGATGGAATGGGTCATGGTGCAGTGTTTTTTTTTTTATGAGGTGTATATATATATATGTGATTAAGAGATAGACCATATTTCTTACTAAAATCATAATAATTTTATCAAGACATATTAATTTATATAAACCACATAACAACAGTGATTTAAAAGTATTGTTGAAAATGAAATGGTAGAATCCCTTAATTAACTTTTTTTAATTTAACATGTTGAATTTTGAAATATTGTGTTTTGTTTGAATATGTGAAGTTACATATATTATGAATAAGATGTTACTAGAATGTGATTTTGCTAATAATGGCCAATATATTAATTATATTTTCTCACTGAATTTTAACTCACTTTTTCAACTCTTTTTTTTTTTTTTAAACTAAGGATAGAATTCATTACCAGCCTCTAAATGGGCATCGAAGAGGTAACAAACATCACTTGCATCATAGGATTATACAAAAAAGAATAGTCATGCAAGGATTTCTGGCCTAAGCTATGAGCAGCTTTGTTACAACTTCTACTAACATGCGTAAAACTAATTTGCTGGATGCATTGGGACAGGATGGCAATATCCTGAATGATCCCTCTAATCTCTAACAGTTGGTCTTGAGACTGAATACCCTGAATAACAATCAAAGAATCCTTTTCAACAATCACCTCATTAATTCCTTTATCTATTGACAACTGAACTGCCTGTTTACATGCTAAAGCTTCCAGTATATGGGGGTTCATTTGGTTAAGTACTTTCTTGCATGACCACCCTAAAGGTTGACAAGTAGAATCTCGAAATACTGCTGCAATAGCTCCTTCACATCTTTGCTTTGCGAAAGTTGCATCAAAATTAATCTTAAAATATCCAACTGCAGGAGGGGACCATGATAGGGAAAGCTGAGATGGTTGGAAGAAAGATGTTCCTGGAGAAAGATGAGTGTAATGGAACTCTTCAAAAGAATGGACAGCAGCTGAAACCACCTCTTGGGATTGCATATATTGCTTCTTAAAGATAAGCTTGTTTCTGGATTTCCATAATTGTCACAACAAGAAGGCTAGCAGAGGAAGATGATCTTGAACGGCTTGGAGTTGAGATAATCCAGCAGTAATTTCCGACCAACAATCAATCATAGAAACCCCATTAATCAGAGTTGATCATAAATTGAAAGGAGAGTGAAACCATATTTGCACCACTCTTCGCACTGGAAAAAAAGATGCTTCATTGTTTCCCTTTCACCACAGAAAGGACATTCAACTGGAATAAAAGGAAGCCTCTTATGTAAAATTTCCCCTGTTGGGAGCCTTTCCTTAAGGAACTTCCAAATGAAAAGAGCTATTTTAGTAGGAATCTGAATTTTCCATATGCTCCTCCAAAACAAAGAATTCTATTGTTGAGAATTTGGTCATAGACCGGCATTAGCAAAATTAAGATTCCTCCCATGAAGCTGTCTAGCAATTTGATATCCAGAGTTCACTTTATAATTCCCTCTCTTGTCATAGTGCCATGCAATCTTGTCATTCTCCCTAAACTGTCTTACAGGAATTGACAGAATATTTTGAACCTCCTCTTCACTGAAGTCTTGATTAAGGGCCACAATATCCCAAGAATTAGTGGACTCCTCTATCAATTGTGATACCCAAAAAATTGTCTGGTTATGATTAAGCTTCACTCGAGGAGGATTGGAAAAGACTTAGGAAACCACAAATCTTCTTTGCACAAAATAGAATTCCCACTGTCAACCTGCCAACGAACTCCTTTCTTCAATACTTGCCGGCCCCATAACACGCTTTGCCACCCCCATGAAGGCGAGTTCCCCCTCCTTGCATTTATGAATGAAGAGTGAGGGAAATATTTTGCTTTGAGTAACCTAGCCAAAAAACAAGAGGGATTTGTCAATATTCTCCATCATTGTTTGCTAAGAGAGCTTGGTTGAAATCCTCCAAGTCTCTAAAACCCAATTCTCCTTGTGTTTTCGGATCACACATCTTCCTCCAAGCTTCCCAATGAATTTTCTTTTCCTCTTCCAATTCACCCCACCAAAATCTTGCAACCATACTATTTATATTTTGGCAAAAAGAATAGGGCAATTTGAAACAAGCCATTGCATAAACTTGAATGGCCGTCATCACAGCTTTGACTAGAATTTCTTTTCTCCTTTGAGATAGCAATTTCTCCTTCCACCCTTGAATTTTATGCTGAATTATAGGAATTTGAGAAAAATAATAAGCTATGACAGATCGATAGTGCTTCCAATCGTCTAACGTGCAACAGTCAAATTAAAAGCTTCACATGAGATAAATCAATTATTTACAGACATGTACGTGATTAATTAGTGTTGACTATTGAGCATTATTATGGGTTCTTTTTACCAAGTATAAATTATTACTAAACCAGTATTAGGTCCGTGAGTTTATATTATTAATAATTTATTAAAAATTATAAAATATAAAAGTGAGAAATTTGTTCTTATTTTTTATTATTTTGTAAAAATTTAAAAATATTTAAATTAAATAAAATTTATTTATTTGAAAATTAGAGAAAAATAATGGAACAACGAAAAAAAATTCCTTAAACATACTTAAATTGAATATCATTAATCTGAAGAAAAAATAGAAATAAATTAAGAAATTTTAGATAATAAGCTTTGTCATGTGATTAATGAAATGAGTGTTGTAATTGGGAATGATAAAGTCTCTAGATGTTATCTATACAAAAATATTATAATAAATTTGAGGAGTTTTCATGTAATTTCTAATCTCATAAATTTTGGAGTCTATTTGAATTAAGTATTTAGACTTTGAAAATTCAAAAACTTAGACTTAGACCTAAGAATTTGATTTTTTTTTTTTATGTGAACCATTTTGACAAATTTCAGAAGTTTGTAAGTTGATGCTGTGTGGGAAGGAAAGCGTCACAACAATAGAATATAATATTTTAGATTCAATCACGAATATATTTCATTTTAATTGTAAATTAATCATCTAAGCAAGAATTTTATTCATCACTTATATATAATTTAATTTCCATTTTCATCCTTTTTTTTAATTTTGTTTTCTCTTTTATAATGAGATTTTTTGTCCTCTTTTAATAAAAATTTTTCCATATTTATGTAAAACTTTTTTTCCTTCATTAAGAGTTTTTTAATCTTTGAGGGATAAATCAATGGTGATATATTTGTTCAAATACTTCAATTTTAAATAATAAATATATTATATCACATATTTAAAATAATGAAGAAAATTTCTAATTATTAAATTTTCATAGTGAAAATAATATTATAATCTCAAAACTAATCAAATTACAATTATTAATAGCATAAAACAAATTTTATTAGAATAATTTAAATTTTAAAAAATTATTATAAATATCATATATTTATAAATAAAAAACTATCTATTTTTTCTTTTAAAAAAAATTATATTTCACATTCTTTTACCAAGTAGAATCAACAATCATGTGTTAGATTTCAGCCTTTTAATGATTCCGACAAGGAGAAAAAAGTTTGGTTTTCAATATTCTTCAAATGATGACTGACAATAATGCATTAAATCAATTAATTTAAATCGAACAATTATTATGTTTTTTTTTTTTTTTTCATTTCATATATATAAATGAGCTGGCAACTCAGTGATGCTACCCACGAAGGTGTTTAGGATTAAATATTGTGAAAATTAATTTATATTTCGTCACGGGATCAAATTCAAGACATGGTACGACTTATATATGAAGCTTAGAAATTTCCCCAAGAAAGTTATGGTAAGGACAAGACATGCTCTACAAATGCTAAGACAAATGATCGTGGTACCTAAATTGCTCATAATCACACGTACATTTTCATATTTATTCAAAATATATTACAATCATGTCTGAATTTCTATACGTGGAATTCTTTTTCCCCTTTGCAGCTGCACAAAATTGGGGTTATTAGGATCCTCTGGCTAATTTTCTGAATTTGCAGGAATATCAGTGTAAAGGAAAGTAGCCAGGAAAGAAGAGCTTCGGTCGGTTAAAAAGGAAAAACTCACCAAAAGCGTTATTGATGGAAGAAAACAAAAGAAACATTTAGCACGAGCTATGAGCTACGCCTCTCTCAACTTCAAAGTGTCTTTTTTAGACAACTCAGCTTCAATGGTTTTTTCTTTTATTAAAATATTTTTTTATGTCTATTTTAAAATCCACATAAGATTGATCGTCCCTTTTAACAATAATTTTTAAAAATTAAATTTAAATATTTTTTAAAAATATGTCTTATTATTACATCCAATAGCTTCAAAGTTAAGAGTAGATTAGTTTACAAATTTGTTTATGGTGAGAGACCCCATTGAATTAGAGGAATCGAAAACCAATCATAAAATAGCATTCAATATGATTTCAGTGACCAAGTGTTTCCCATAGAATTAGAGTATCTGATCATTGTGTGGTTACAAATATTTTGGGTCCAGTTATTATTATCTTAGGCTAATTATAAAAGGGAAGCCCACAAATAAGTTTCCTTATTGCAGAGTTGGCGATAGATGAAAGGATTGATTCCATCTCCATAACTTCCAATGCTTCTAATCACAAGCATTAATTGTCATCACACATTAATACCAAATCCACCTATAATTATCTTGGTTCTAGCTGGTTATGATTACCTCAGTAATTAAGATTTTTTTTTTCTTTAGGTGAATCCATATAATTACGGGTTGACCATTCCATATATATATATATAATACCAACAAAACCCAGTTAACCCATTAAACCTACCGAAACCTTATTTTCAAATGGAAGGAAATACATCAATTGAGCAAAGGAAGCTAATTCCAGTGGTCTTTCTTATCATATCACTGTCAACGGATAATGTAATAATAATCATTCTTTAAGGGCTATATATATGTGGGGAGATGACAATGGGGATAATTTCAACCCTTGTCTAATGCATTAGAAGGAAGATTTTGTTAATTATTTAATTTTGTAATTAATTTTTTAGAATAAAAAAATAAAATTGAAAAGCAAATTATGAAATTACATTAGCTAAGAGAGCATATTAATCATATGAGACAAAAAAAAAACTAAAAAAATTAGTCCAATTATTAATAATATGAATAAAAAAATATTTTTTTTATTAGAGAAATGAGGGGTAGACTCAAAATTGAATTATTAGATGAGTTATATATTTTTCAATTACTAAACAAAGTCAGAATAGGCATGATTTTCTTTTTTTAAAAAATTAAGATTTAATATTGTTAGAACAATTTTATAATTATTTAAAAATAATCTTGAATGCATGTTGATATAAAAAAGTATATCCTTATAACTGTTCAAAAAGAAAATTTGACCCTAATACTATATTTGGATAGAGAGAAAATAAGAAAGAAAAGAAAATTTAAAAGTAAAATAAAAATTTTTTTGTTCACCTTTACTTTCTCTCCAAAATGAATAGAAAATCAGAGAAAAATATAAAAAATTATAAATATACCCCTATATTATATAAATTTTTATTTATTAACTTATGAATAAAATTATAATTTTACTATTTATAAAATAATTTTTATTCTTATATTTTCCTTCCACTATTCAAATATAAAAAAATATATATTTTTTTCTCTTATTATTATTAATTTTTTTAATTTTTTTCTCTTTATTTTTTTTCCTCCAATCCAAACATAATTTAAGTAATTAGGCTCCTTTTTAACACATGAATCATTTGAATTAACTTAATTTAATACGTAGGGTTAAAAACACAGTTATTTTCGAACCAAACCAAAAAAAAAAAAGATTAATTAGTAAAACAAGTTAAATTAATGTGAAGATGGTGCGTGCATGTTAAGTATGTTTCCTAAGCTCTTTTCATCTTCAGCTCTATGATGCTTTTCTTAGGCAAAATCTGACAGAAAATTTAATTGTCTATTATACCTGAGCCTTAGCCCCTGTTTGGATATGGAGAAATTGACAGGAAAGGAATATGAGTTATGAAAAATAGGAGAAATTTTTTATTTTTTTTATTTGAAAAAGGAAGAAAAAAATAAAAGGAGGAAGGAAAATAATATTTATTTTATCTTTTATATATATATATATATATATATATATATATATATATATATTTTTTTTTTTTTTAATTTAAAGAGAAATAATAAAAGTATAAAAATTATACATTAAAATTTATGCAATTATATATATAACACATTTATTTAATTTTTTTATTTATATCATTATTAAATAAAATGATAAATATAAATTATAAAATAATAATAAAATAATAATTTAAAATTTTTTTTCATTTATTTTTTTAAATAAAAAAATATTTTCTCTGTGTTATTTTTTAAATAAAAGGGAAAGGAAAATAATAATTATTTTATTTTATTTTTTAATTTAAAGAGAAAATAATAAAAATAAAAGAATTATATATTAAAATTTATATAATTACATATATAACATTTATTTAATTTTTTATTTGTATTGTTATTAAATAAAATGATGAATATAACTTATAAAATAAAAATAAAATAATAATTTTAATTATTTTTCCTTTTATTTATTTTTTTTATTAAAAAAAATAATTTTCTCTGTGTTATTTTCCCTCTCTTCCCATAAATTATCCAAACAGAGCAAGGAATGAAAACTGACAACTATTGGTGACTGGTGATGGACCTTTTCCTGGCATTACATAGCCTAGACTATTTATTGGACCACGTCTGACTGGGCTCGCGGGCTGCCCCATAGCCTTCCGATAGAATAGACTGAAGCGACCCATATTTATTTTGACTACTACGTGATGTAACATAACTCTCACGTCTCCGGTCGTCACATTTCCAACCCAACTAATTATCTACATAGTTGCTATTCACACAACTTCAATTATTGTAATTTAGTCAAAAAAAAAAAAAAAACCTTCAATTATTGTAATCAATTAACCTTTTTCTTAATTGTCTTATTATATCTTGGCATTAGGAATGAAAACTGAATGGTGACGGACCTTTTCTGGCATTATACAGCCTAGACTTAATTGGATCACGTCTGACTGGGCTCGCTGGCTAGCCTTTAGCCCTCTGATAGGATAGACTGACACTACATGATGTAACATGACTCTCAAATCTCTAGCTGTCACATATCCAACCCAACTAATTATCCACACGGTTGCTATTCACACAACTTCAATTATTGTAATAATTATCTTTTTTTATTAATTTTTAAAATTAATTGTAATTTATATGTTTCAACAAATCTAATTAATTTATTGAAAAATTCTAATATATACTTAGAGTATTGAAATATAATATTTCCTGTAAAAATATAATTATATTTATTTTATTAATTAAAGAGTAATAAATTTCATATCTTACACGATAATTTCTCATGTAGAAGGCAACAACAATTAATAAGGATTTTTTTGCCCAAGAAATTAATAAGGATTGAAGGAAAGAAAGAAACGAGGAGCGCGCAGTAAACAAATTAAATAAACATGTTTTTCACGTTTTTTTTTTCTTTTTTTGTCTATTGTATAAAGATTCTTGCATGTGTAAAGGGAAAAAGAATGATTCAAAGTTGAAAGGCAATATAAAAATATATTTTCCTTTTAATTTCTTTTAATTGCTGTCTCACTTTTGTCCAAGAAAGAAACCCAATCCACCGTATAGCTTACCTATCTCCAAAGAGCCAAGAACTGGGAAGATCGACGAACCTCTTGCGCTGGCAATATTAGGCGGACTTCAATTTTACTGTTTCTTTCACAGATGGTTGGGTGTACGTATGTTACAGGGACAAGAATAGAACATTGAGTTGTGAATGTGATCCCTTCTTCTCCAAATAAATCTCAATAGGTAGACAGCAATATGATGTACAATGTCCAAGTACTCCTTTGTCTATATCTGCAGAGGTACGTCTTTCCTCGAAGCATCCCCACATATGGATTAATAATGGGATGTCACTATCTGCTAAAGTAGGACAGAACTTGGAGCATCCTCACTGAACAGGGATTGCGAACGTGGGCTTGTAAAGCACCTTCAGTTGATGTCAATTCACACTGCGGTAATTATCTATCACCAACCACATATTTTAATCAATATTATATGGGATAAAATTTAATAATTACTTTTAAATTTATGTAATTATAATATTATAATTTTTTAATTAAAAAATATAATATAAAATTTATTAATTTTTAAATTTTACACAATAAAATTTTTCTAATTTTTAATTATTAATTTTTCAATTACACATTAATCTGAACAATTTCAATATGAAGCTTAGTAAGTATTTCTCTTTTTTTCTCACAAATCATATGTAAATTGAATCATTTTTTTTTATAGAAGAATAATTTTTTATGTGTAAAGAGAATAATTTTACACTTTACATAAAAAAAGAGAGAGAAATATTGATTAAATGTCATGCGAAAGCTATTCACATCAATTTCTAACTGAAAAATCAGTAATTAAAAGTCAGAAAGATTTTTATTGTGTAAAATTTAAAAATTTAGAGAATTTTATATTACATTTTAAAATTAAAGGATTATAATGTTACAATTATATAAATTCAGAGACAATTATTAAAATTTACCCATATCATCTGTAACCCATGTCGGTAATGTCCTTTATATTTAGTAGGATCTATGCTTCTGCATATACTGCAATCTCTCTTATATTATCAACCATAAAACCACCAAAAAACAACGACAAAAAAATGCAGCAACGTCGAGATATTATTAGTGAAATTTCATAAGTTCATGGCATAATATGTAGCTAACTATAGAATAAGTCCTAAGTGGTCCATGATCTTTTCTTTTCTTCTTCCATGCATATTAAATTTTTGATTTCTGACTAATTGGATAGATTTGGAGACTGATCAACCAGCATCAACACATATCCCTACCTTCTGGAATTTTCCAGGTGATATGTATCTGCAGAAAGTATTCTGAAACAAATTACCTTGATAATTGTAAAATTTCTTTTTTATTTGTTGATTAGGCCTCCAATGGAGTTTGATGTAATAGTTATGGAAACAAATAAACCAAATTAAATAAAGCCCACTGGTATTGTAAAGTTAGTTTAACATTTCTGATAAAGGTACGTTTTGTTCTGGTGTACGTTATGTATATAAAATATGTAGAGCATCTTGTTTCTTTTTGTTTGCATTATCGTAAACTGTATGTTGTCTGGGAAAAATACCAATGGGAAAATCGGTGAGAGAAAGCAGCTGCTGGTTCCAGGAAGCTACTTACGTCTCCAAGCGCTGCAGTCATTCAAGACATAATTTATTAAATGAGAGCGATATATCACGTCCAAATGTAACTCCAAAATTTATGCATGTGATCCGCATTTATTACTATAATAACTTAACTCTAACTAGCTAGTTTAAGGACCACACACTTCTCCATGCCTCAATGTCTCCTTGGTTTTCTGTAGCTTCCAAAAAACAATAACAGATAAACAATAATAATATACCTATATTTTTTATTAAATTAGACCTTCTCCTCATAATATCAAAATCAGGATGAGTTCGTCAAAAATTGATTAATTACAGAGCAGATGTCATCCCTAAAATGGACAAAACAAATAATAATTTTCTAAGACAAATAAATTTCATTAGTGTGAATTAATAGTGTAGTACTGGTTAAGTGATACTACGTCGTAATATAGTAGAATAATAAATTGTAATGGTGATGAGGTAGAATCATAATAAACTTTATTTCTCCATTATAATTATGAATGGCTAATTATAATCTTTCATCCTTTGGCTCGAGGAAAAAGCAGTATCCTTTTGGTTTCCTGTTTATCCTCTAGTATTTTCGTTAAGTAGAGGAATATACTTCCAGGTTTAAGGGTTAGCAGTCTTCCAGATCTGTTGCGTTCTTTCTGCATACTCCTGCAAAGTGCTTCATTGGATTGTTCTTCAGAATGTTTTTGGAGGTTGTACTGTCTTCTTTCTTACATCCTACAAAAATATATTCTGTAAGATCTTATATATTTTTCATTCATTTGCATATTTTTTTAATTATGTCTAATATTTTTAATTTTAGACATCTCTATTTTTTATTATAACAGTATATTATTTTATAATAAATAGGTAGGAAACTTTAAGTCAGACCTCTCCACTCCTAGACTTTCAAAATAAAAGATGACTAATTAAACTAACTGGAATTATCTTTTTTTTACATTTATTTTGTTTTAGTTTAAGGGACTAATTTTAGAAATTTTTTTATTTAAACTCAATCTGACATAAAATGTATGATGAAATATATCTATTAAATATATAAATTTATATTTTAAGCTTATAATATATCAAATTTTGGCAAAAATTTCTCCTAACTTTAACCCTAAAGACAGGCAGTAGTAGCGTCACCTTTTAAGGTTTTGTAGACCTAACCAAACGACATAGGACGAGGCGCGCTTTTATTGCTGCATTAATTCATTATTGAAATCTAAATCCAGTGAGAATCTCAGTGAACAATAGTGAAGATTGGGTTCCATAGCAATACAGGCAAATAATTGTAGAGACAAGGACTATACACAAAGACATGTTGACATTGGAATCAAGTACTTGTTTTAAAACTTCCCCAAAATCTTATGGTAAAGGTTAAGAAAGACAAGCATGTGTCCTACACACATGTCACCATTTCCACATACATGCAAGCATATGCAATTTTTCTCCCCTTTCAGTTGGTTGGATGTAGGACAGAGAGATCACTTCGCCATTAAATGGGATCGAAGAGATGACTTATAAAGTTGAAAATGCCTAACTAGCTAGCTGATGCAGATCATTTTTGTGGGCTATCTCCTTGAGGTGACAATTAGGGCATGGCAAAAAACAATGAACTTTTGATTCATGGAATATTATTGGGATTCAAAATAATTTTGTGTAAATTTAAATTTTCTACATCTAGACATTGTAAAGTTTTTGGTGCTGCTACAAAACTATGTAATTAGCCTAGCCTACTTGGTTAGTGCTGCTATAAAGTTATGTAATTAGGCCATTATAAATTTCTAATGTATAGTCTATTTGATTTAATAATTAAAAGCATATTACTCACTTGATAGAATCAGATTTAAATTTTTACTCTCTTAATTTATCAACTAAAAAGAAAACTAGAATTTAAACTGTGATGGTGTCCTTTTTTTTAATATAATTACCAGATACTTATCAACTTCTAATATTTAACAAAAAAATTCTCCACACTCACGCATAAAATGATCATAAAAACATCTATCTTCTAAAAACAGTAAAAACATATTTGCAACTTTAAGTGTAAAAGGCACATTTTTTTTTTATCAATGTGTTAAATTTGCAGCTTAAAAAAATTAAAGGGCATAGATCAAAACCCAATGTTTAATTAAAAGCCAACTAATAAGTCTTATTATTTCTTTGGTTTTTCTGAAATTAAATATGAGCATATCTAATCTTTTTCGCAATAGATTATTATGGGCTTTATTTTCACCCATATAATGTAATGTAATATCCAAATTGGGCCTCCTCTTGAGTAGTATTATAAATGGACCTGTATTTCATGGTAAGGCTCAATCTGTATCTAAGGAATTCATCCATACAAAATGTGGGTTCAGTTAAGTGACGCCCCTAATTTTTTATTTTTTATTTTTTTAAAATAAACTGTGTTTTAAGTCGTTTCTAAGACTCTTTGATTGAAGATCTCACAAAATAATAATGTGAGGCTTTTCTTTAGAAAGTGCTAATATCAACACTCATGTTTTCCAATCACGTTTGGAAGCAGAAATCATGCATGCTGTATGTGTAATATAATAATACATACAGCATGATTGAAATTATTCTTTGTAAAATATCACAAATTCAAATTATATCAAGAGGTATTAATTAGTCTTTGTTCTATATTTTTATATAAATATTATAGAAGAGTAGCAGAGTTTCGTTTTCAATGAAGATTGATGAGGAAGCATAACTCTAATGGTCATGGGTTTGTTTCTTTAAACCATCCACACCCTGACCCAAGCTATAATGGACTCATTATTATTTGATGCTCGACATACTTAGTTAATAATGTAATTTACTATTTAAAATTTAATTAATGTGAGGCGAATTAATTCATTTTATCAACTTTAGAATTTAATTAATTCGTTATGTCTTTGAAAAAAAAAATACTATTCAAATACCACTTCAATCAAACTGAAATATTAGCTCCATCATATATATATATATATATATATATATATATATATTCATGCGCATTTAGTGCAAAAACTAATAATGGGTAAGTTGTTGGTTATAATATTCTATATAATGATGGCGAAGACAAACATTTTAATTTATAAGTTGCTAGAAAACAAGTGACAGAGAAGAAAAGTTCATCAAGTGTGTGTGCGAATCTAGTATATAGACAATGGGGTGTAGTTAGATTTTAGATTGATAATAGAAGATAGTTCAACTTGTTTATATATATAGTGACAAAATTCAGAAAATATATTACATAGATTGCAGATTCTTTGACAGCAAAATGGCAGCATGCATCTCATCAAGTCTCAACTATTGTAAAGCATACAATTTCTTTTTTTTTTTAGGTACAATCAAATTGAAATAGAATATTAATAAGTATATTTATTTTTATAAACTTTCATAGCAATGTTAGCTGATGTCTTATTCTTTTACTGGTACATCTGAAAGAGAAATGAGTGGCGCGCTTCCACAGTTTCACCCTCTCGCTTCCCTTGGGCGCTTTGGAATCTATAGTTCCATGTCTTGCCCTGCTGATTGCTTGGCCAAGTTAGGCCATAATATTTCTCATGGGTCTCTACTTCTCCTTTGGCTCTCGAGATGAAGACTGGAGAGTTTGCATTGTGCTGTTTGGTGTTGGCTTCTGCCATCGGCAGTTGTTCTTTTCTTTGTCATCGAAAGGAAGACAAAAAATGAAAATACTTTTGTACAGATTTTAACCGCCGATTGGTATAGGTGGAATTATTATAAGATGAATTTTATATGACAATTAATTTAATAAATATTAAATTAATTATTTATATTTATGCACTCATTCTTTATATTAAATGCATTCATTAGTATAATATAATGTTATTGTGAGGCCAATTTAATTTTCTTCCTTCCAACTTGTCCTATTTCATTTGCTCTTAATTATGATCAACCATACTCTACTTAAATTATGACATAATAGATACATTTTTTCTGTATTAATTGTCCTTGTAACCTAATCAATAAGTTGGTAATTTTTCTTGCTAATCAAAATAAAGGTTAAATTATTAATATAAATAAAAAAATTAAAATTAACTTTTCTTTAAACAAAAATTATCTTTTAAATAAATAAAAGTGTTATTTAATATTATTAATATGGAAGATTTAAATTACAAAATAAGGCATGTCTCAATTTACTGGTCTATTTACGGCTCTGATTACTGGTGGAAAACTTCCATCTGTGGCGACGCAAGCAAGTTAGCAGTAGCAGTTGTTTGTATATGCAGAGTTCATATTGCCATAACTGCAAGTTCGGTTTCATGCTATAATCTCTCTGATTAGCTAAACCCAGTAAGCAAACCAGGTAAGCCACCTCAGTTACCAGCACTGGTCCGTTTCCCAATTCCGGCCACGATACCCCGGAAAACTGGAGGTCAACGGCCCGTTCCTTCTGAAAAACTTGCGATCATAAACGGCGCGTTTCTCAGGATCCGATAGAGTGGAGTACGCAGCATGAATTTTCATAAACTCGTCCGCCGACGTGTCCTTCCGATCCAAAGCGACGTCAGGATGGCATGTCCTCGCCAATCGCCGGTAAGCTGACTTGATCTCGTGGCTCGTGGCTCCCACAGGAATCCCCAGAATCTCGTACAGCGATTTGCACGATGCCATCCGTGGAGGACTAGGGTAAAGATTGGACCTTTCCTCATAGGCGTTGGCGGTGTTAGCAATAAACAGCCGCCGGAATCTGTTCCGTTGAGGCGCAGGGTACGGAGATTTGATGGAAATTTTGGGAAGAGGAGAGAGAGGGGCAGAAGAAAGCATTGCTCGTTGCAGTGAGGTGCTGCAGTGATTTTGAAAAGAGTTTGAAGGAAGATATATTTATGGGTATAAATTTAACTAGGGTTAAGGTTTTTTTTTTTCTTTTTAAATCGAAACTAGGGTTAAGTTAAGAAACGATAAATGACCATCCTCACTTTTATTTGGATAAAGGAGAATTCTTAGTTAAATATAATTTATCATATGTCTAAATATAAATATATTAATTTACATATTTAATAAATAAATCTCATAATATATATTATATTTTTAATTTATAATAAAATTAATTTAAATAAAAATTTTTTTAAATAAATTATAAGTTGCCCCTTCTTTATAAAATACCATTCATCTTTTTATTTTTAATTTAAAATTATTATATTTTTAAATTATATTTATTAAATAAAATTAATTTTTATTCAAATTTATTATAATTTATTAAATTAAAAGAGCTTGTTGAATAATTCGTGAATTGAAAGATCTCAAAGTTTATATAATTCTAATGAGCATCAAATAATCAAAACTCTGATACTACGTGGGACATTTGAGTCCAATTCAAGAGTCCTCAAAACATATAATTTTAGTAAGCGTTAAATATTCAACTATGTGATAATAAATTAGAAATTAAGAAAATAAAAAAATAGTTGTATGTAAATAAAAGAAAATAAAACATTTACGTAAATAAAATCATTTTATTGATAGAATAAAATATAAAAAACGTAATTGTTTTAACTTGAAAATAATGTTAAAAATATTCTAATTTTTAATCTATAACTAATAATAAAATAAAAAAATTTGAATGGAAAAATAACGTTAAAATTATTTCAAATTTAAATAAATTGAGATATGATTTTTGGTAAATTTGAAGCGGCAACTTCTAATTTTTTTTTTATAAATTTAATTTTGAAACTAAATTAATAAAATAAAATTTGAGGATAAATCGTTACACAAATATAAATGAGAAACATGAAATTTGCTGTCCTTTAAGAATTTGGTGACATTGACAATGAAAGTGTTTTCCTTCGTCCAAAACTCCAAATTCAAAGGATTTAGCAATGCAGAGTGGACCTTTGGTGCCTCTTATCTAAAAATGGGATTTAGCTTATCCACCTTTTTAAGTTTCAAATGCTGTCTTAAATGTCGCTAGTGTGAGTTGTCTTTTATGTCCTAATCGTCTATTCCTACATGTCGTAGGATACATTTGGGAAGATATAATTCTTCTCATAAAAAATTGTTGATTATTATTTTTTAATTTCTTCCAATAATAACAGTTATTAATTTTTTATATATACAAAAATGAGCAACATAAATTTTTAAAGATTACTATTTTTATACATGTTTTTGTTAAATTGTAATTAATAATAAGAGATATGAACTTGCAAATCAAATTAAAATTATCTAAAATTTAAAGAATATTTATCTTCATGCTATAGATATGTGTATAATGATATATAAATTATCTTAATTAATATTTTTTGATGCTATTTGTTAAATTTTTTCTATGAATTTTTTTATGGATAGAGATCTGTAAGATAGGAGAGAATATTCGGTAGGTTGCATTAGGTAACTTTTTCGATGCTTAAATCAATAATTGTGTCATGACCCAACCTATAGGCCGGACCGGTACTAGAATTTGGGTCAGTCTAAAGCCTCCGAGGTCCGTAGTAAGTCTAATTATTCCTTAACCCAATTCTATAGCCCAATTTCAAGAAAATAACTGGATTGAATCTGGCCATAACATGGACCATACAACGGAGAGTTTTTGACTCGCCTGACCTGTAAGCATAATATATAATAATTTGAGGAGCTCAGCTCACCATCTACATACTCATAATGTCATAAACTCAAATGGGAGCTCAGCTCCCTCATTCAATCCAATCATACACGCATCTAATAATTTTACAGATCCAATTCAAATAAAATATTTCTAACACATGTAGAATTCTAGAAGTTAGTAAAATTATATAAAACATCACAGACATTAATAGATGACTTGTGAGGGAGAGAGGCAGGTTAAAACTCAACAAGAAATCTCCTATATCCTGAAAAAATAAGGTGAACAGGAGTGAGTGTTTGACTCAAAGAGTAAAATACCAATTTTAACTACAATTTCTATAGCTATCTAAAGTTAGTGCATCCTAAAGAGTGGAATGCAGCATCATCACAATTTTTATACAAATCACATCATAACAGCAAAAAGGTAATTTGGAGCATTCACGCACCCATGTAGTATGCAAACTGTACATATATGGGAGCTGATCCCCTATACAGCTCTCTTAATCCAACCTCTGCCAGCGAGTACATTTTAAGTCAGACTTTCGCTTAATAGACCAAATGTGGGGACCAATGAGATCAGCTCGAGCCGTGCCTACCTCTACTTATCCATAAAATGATCAGGTCTCAGCGAGTCAAGCTCCAGCTGCGTCTACCCGTCATATCCATATCCAACACCACACACTAAGAGCACGCCAACACACGCACACTGCTCCAAATTAACAAAAAACAATATCCATGACACTTCATCAATTAAGAATGCAATATAAAACGTGCCTAGAGTTTAACTACATAGATATATATTTATAAGTGATGCATGGGCATGCCTGAACATATAATAATATTAAAATTATAATTAAAATCAATATTTTACTCACATACGTGAATCGAGGTCACTGCAGCTGCTGAACGAAGGAGGAAAGTTGTCCCAGTTCACCTGACAATTTCATTATAATTATTTAATATAATTGATTCAATACAAGCTTAAAAAGAACCAAAGACACCCTAAGTCATGCCGAAAATCTAGTAGAGTCTCCCTTATACCTAGGACCTATCCAACTCATAAAAGGGTTCAAAATATACTTCTATATCCACAAGTCATACAACCACAACTCAATCACAACACATGGCCCCTCCTAGGCCCATCCAAACAGTCAACAACCACAATTTAGAAAATTACTATTTGGTCCCTACAACTAACCATTTTGTAAAAACTATCCAAAATGAGCTCTAAAAATTCTAAAACTTTGGCCTGTTGTCCCTGGCAAAATTATCAATCAATGCAAAAGAAATTATAATTTTCTAACCTACCACGAATATTTTATAGATTTTTAATCAAAATCAGGCCTAGATAATTAAGAAAAATGAGGGTTCAGGCCTATGCCAATTCCGACCCTTGGGACGCGTCCGGGGCGTCTGAAAACGGTGAGGTAGCTTATAATTTCAATACGATTATGAAGCTTTTCTGGTAGCCTGCCTGCTCGGCCCGAAATTGCAAACCTGAGCAACTGTCGAATTTTCACAAAATGAGCGTACCTACACGAAGCCCATAAACACGGGGGTTAGTACATAATTTTTATAGAATTTATCAAGCTTATTTAATACAGAAAAAAAATACAGCGAAATTCTGTGAGACCCATCAAAAAACGGTGTCAGAAAAATTCGAAATGGGTATTGCCGCGAAGCTTTCGTCGAGGGGAGTACTTTAGTACTTTCAGATTTTTCGTGGGGTTCACAGTTTGTGAGAAATCTAGCACAAAATTTAAAATGGGCTAAAACTTCCAGAATAAAAATCGGACAAACCGCTCAATAAATTTTTGTGTTTTTTGTGTCTATGGAAAGCTCTCGAGGTGTAGATGGGTTTTGGGACAATACCTGATCCAATCGGTGGCTGGATCAGCCAGAATCCACCCGGGAAGCTGAAGCGGGGTGCACGAGCGTAGGGGGAAGTTTGGCGTGACTTTCCGGCCAACTGGAGCATCGACCGACTGCGAGGAGGCGTCTTGGAGGTGCGCTGGCCACCGGAGAAGGCTAGGGTGATAGCTGGCCGGAGAGGGGAGGAGGGAGGAGAGAGAAAATGAAGAGGGAAGAGGGAACATCAGGCGCACGAAGGAGAAAGGAAAAGAAAAGGAAGAGGGTCGGTCCAATTCGATTCGGTTGGTCCGATTCAGGATACCTGAAATTGAATTTTTATTCTGCCCTGGAACAAAAAACGAGGCCTAAAAATTTCAAAAAAATTTCATAAAACTCAAAAAAATTTATAGAGTCTAAATATATTTTTAGTTTTGTCACGTGGTCTTTAAATTAATTTATAAAAATTAACAAAGTTTATTGATTTTGAAAAATCAAACCCGATTCTAAAATTTGAAAAATTCAAATAATTTCCCCAAATTTTTAATAAAATAAAATACTAACATTTATCCATGAAATAATAAATTTAAAAATTAGGGATATTACAAATTGAAACTGAGTAGATTATAGAATTGATTAGAGATAACAGCATACCTGACTTTGTAAGTTTGAACTCTTTAGTATTTGACATAGAATTCCTATTTTAGAGAAAGTTTAATTAGAGTGGGATTCAGAATCCCTAATAAGATGGGATTCTTATCCTTAGTGAATAATATTTGTATCGGATTAGAATTATATTCATTTGGTATTTTGGGTGGTACTGTATCATTAGTCCCCTCGAGTGAGAATCTTTAGGTTCGATGTCAGATGATTTGTTAGATGATAGAACTTTGACCATGTGATAGAGCCTTTTTTAAGCGAACCATTGCCCTATAAATTTTTGGCAAATTGACATCTTGATGTTGGGTGAGTGGTTGCCTTTGGGTAAACACCTTAAAGATGGGCAAATGATTGCCTTAAGGCAGACGAATCATGCATCTTACGTATGGGTGAGCGATCTTAGTTTGGCAGACAGAGAGATGCCTTAAGTTAGGTGTGGGAGTACATTCCTTTTAGGTGGATGGGCGAGGCAGATAGATATACAACTTAGGTAGGACGAGAGAGTGATCAGCCCGATAGTCAGGCAGATAAACGTCATAGTGTTCTTAGCAGGCAGATATACGCCTCAGGTTAAATGGGTGAATGATCAGCTTGGTAAGCAGGTGAATAAACTCCTTAAGTCTTTTTGGCAGATAAATATATGCGTTAGCTTGAGCAGGCTAGTGATCAGCCTGGTAAGCAGGTGAATAAATATCTTAGTTAGAGCGAGTGAGTGTTTAGCTTGGTAGGCAGGCCGATAAACACCTTAATTTGGGCAGGCTAGTGTTCGGCCTAATATTCAAGCACATAAACGCCTTAGTTTGGGCAAGCGAATGTTTGGCATGATAGGTAAGTGGATAAATGCCTTAGGTCTTCTTGGCAGGTGAATATATGTCTTAGTTAAGTGGGTGAGTGATTACCCCGGAAGGCAAATGGATAAATGCCTTAAGTTTTCTTATCATGCAGATATATGCCTTAACCTGAGTGAGAGAGTGATCAACCTAATAGGCAAGGGGATAAATGCCTTAAGTTTTCTTAGTAGGTGGATATATGCCTTAGGACGAGCAGGCGAGTCATTAGCCCAGTAGGAAAGTGGATAAATGCCTTAAGTTTTTTCGGCAGGCAAATACATGCCTTAGCTTGAGTGGGCTAGTCATCAGCCCACTAGGCAGACAGATAAACACCTTAAGTCTTCTTGGTAGATGGATATACGCTTTAGGTTAAGCAAGCAAGTCATTAGCTAAGTAGGCAAATGGATAAACATCTTAGTTAGGGCGGACGAGTGTTCGGCTTGATAGGTTAGTGAACAAATGTCTTAAGTTCTTTGCAGTTGTTGGCTCTTTAAAAAGAATTGTAGCCCGTTTTTTGGCTCTTTGATGAGAGTTGTAGCCTTTGGAGCTTTTTGCAAAAGTAATGCTTGTACAAATATTCTTGTAATATATGTTGTGAATAATATACAATGCAATACAACAAATGCGCATTTCACATTTCATGTAGTTCTAAATATTTGATTTTGGCTGAAAATAAGGGCGTTCATGCTCAAGGAAGACTTGAGGGTAGCACATGATTCTTGTGTTGATGCATGCATAATGAATTTAATTTCAATGAAAGACTAAAGCATGCACTATTGTAAATAAAGTCAGATAGAAGATTAAAGTTGATATTGAAGCATATAAATTTAAAGAAAATATACTCTAAAACAATGGTAGATGCCCGCTCAACTTGTTTTTATCATTTACAGTAATTTTTAGACTAAATAACTTAATCCAATTAAACTTGTGAAATGTCCTCAATTAATTATAGGAATTAATTAATTTTAATATTCTCTAAAAGAGCTAATTTTAATAACAAAATAATAATGATAATTTTTTTAATTATCATTAAATCTCATGGCAGCCTATTAAGTGAATAACCATCGGCTATTTTGTTATTAGTGACGAAGAAATATAAATATTTAATTGACAAATATGTAATTGATGCAAAACTTCCATATGGCGAGTGATCTTCTTACAACTTTTAGCCAAAATAAAGGGCTTCTTTCTAACATTTAATTGTTGTCAATTCTTGCAATTTTCAGCAAGCTCTTCGTAGCCAATTAAATTAAAAACATGGTGGCATTTGTTGTTATCACAATTACAAATCCAGCCTCCTTTTCATGGAAAAGGTTGGCCATGATTGTACTTTGACCTAAGGCAATTATATTGGCTAAAGATGAATTGTTCTTTTGGTCCAATGAAATCTATGCTAATGTGTAATATAATGCAAAATCTCATGTAACACAAAATTGACAACAATTATGTGATCATGCCACTGGTAACAACTATTTATCCAGTGGCAAGCTATGTAAATAAAAGTAAAACTCATGGTAGCCACTGGATAGTGACAGGTTCAAGAAATCAACATTCCATATAAGTAAACGACAATTTCATACATATCAACTAAATTAAGGCAATTAATTAAATAAAAGAAAGGTGACCTTTTTGTAATCAAAATTTATGGCTCTCAATTTTTATGAGTGAAGCCGTGGTACTTTATGATAATAAAAACAAATGAACCATAACACTGTGACAACTCTGAATAATATTGTTAGAGAGTAATCTCATGTTACATATTGTATCACTAGTGTGCACAAAAAGTATATTAAGATAATATTTTAGAATGAAAATTTTACAGGTTTAATCCCAAAAATTTTAGAGTATACCTCATTCGATCGAGATTATTTGTCAAGATTTAATCCGAATAAATGTTGGAAAAAAAAAAGAAATATAATGAATGAACCTCAAAATACTCTCTAAGAATTTTTGAGTTTTTCTAGTTGGTTTATCGTTAACCACAAGCCATCCACTTTATTCAATCTTGATATTAAAAAATGAAAGGGGAAGATGTACAACTTTCTTACGTTGATTTCTCACGGATAACGCCACTAATGCTGTTCTTGAATCTTTCCTGTAGGTTTGGATTTACAATACAAGAGAAGACATCAGGTGAGTTGCATTGGGCAACTTAGTAATTGAAATTGAGTAAAATATAGAATTGATTAAAGATAATAACATATCTAGTTAGAATGGAATTTAGCATTTGATATAAAATTTCAATTTTATAGGAAATTCAATTAGAGTTAGATTCAAAATTTTTAATAAGATATGATATTTCTGGATAATGTTTGTAATTGATTAAAATTATATTCATTTAGACATTTTAGGTGATACTATATTATTTTTTTAATAAAATTATTATGTATAATTATAAATCTACAATTAGATATACTTACACTATTTATTTATTTGCAAAGCATTTTGAAATAAAAATCTATTTCTCTGGCAGCCTGAAGAAATGTTTACTTAATCTCAATCCTCTGACATGAAAAAAGATGATGATGGAAATTGGAAATTTTAAAGCAGAACATAAGACTATGATTAGAGCAATCAAGTAATTCAGCAAAGTTAAGGTAGGCAAGCTTTGAGCTTTAAGTTATACACATCATTGTATAATCTAGTTCTGCACACCCAACCATACCTTCATACCTTTAAGATGAGCTGGATTAACGACATATTCACGTTCCAATTCCTAAGATTCATTATTAATATATAAATCCTTTTTAATATTATATAAAATGAAGCTCAATAAATATATATGAAATACAAATAACTTATTTAGAGATACAGTAAATTTACACAAATGAAATTAAAGGCATATAAAATTTTAACATGATTCAACACTTTATGAATTAAATAGGTGAATTTTGAAAAATATAAGAACTAGTATATATGTTTCAGTAAATTTCAAAGATTAATATGTAAGTTTTATCAAATTTTAATTACTAAATTAATTTAGATGAAAAATATAATAAATAATATTTTAATATTTTTACTAAAATTAATAACAATTTAATTGTGATTTGAACAATAAATATTAATAAATAAATTAATTAAAATATTAAAAATTAAATATGTAAATTTTAAAAATTCAAAAATTAATATATAAATTTTGTTAAAAATTAAAGATTAATTATAATTACCAAAACAAATAATTTACAAGTATTAAATTATTTTTATCCCTAATAAATCACTTATAAAATCAAAAGGTCACAAAAAATTATTAAAAGTATTACGTGTGTATAAATTATTAAACGCATTCTGTATATTTATATATATATATTTATTTATTTATTTATTTATTGTGTGTGTTCTTTTTTTATAAATATAAATCTTATCTTTTTATAAATAAAAAATTTATTTTATTATATTTAAAAAAATATTATTTTTTAATATTTTTATATATCTAATAATTAATCTTAATCAACCTGTTCGCGATGCGTATTATTGTCAACCCTCAATAATTTCGGTGGGCCTCCACGTGAACTTTCCATTCACAGCAGTCACCACTAACTAATTTGGCCACTTGCAGCATGCTTGCGTAGCTAAATAAGTCCAATTTGCCAATCCCAGCAAGTTAGGCATTAACCAAATTAAACACCAATTTTTTTTTTCCTATTCCTAATATAATTTTATTATAAACTTCTTATTTAATTTTCTAACTCTATTGACTTGGAATTCTAACATGCAGATTATTGTTATCCTGTAAACATTATCCATAAATGATAATAATAAAAAAAACAAAACCTTAATAATTAAGAATAAATTAGGTCAAATTTTGGATTGGTCTTGCAAAATATGGTCTCATGTATCAGATTCACTAGTCCTTAAAGGTATAGCTTGTCGAGATGCTGTTTTACTGGCCAGCTTAAAGGTTTTTCCAAGGTTTTGGTTGAAGGAGACTCGTCGATATCATCCAGGCATTTCCTGGTCATTTGGCTCCTTTGGCTATCCATGATATTATCACAGATATCACTGCTTTAATGCAAAGTTTCTCTACTATTAATTTTTCGTTTGTTAAAAGGGATGGGAATGCTGCAGCACACAATTTGACTGCTAAATTTTTTCGTGATGTTAATTTAGATGCAACCCTCGCACTCAATTGCACTATGTGGTGAATGTTTTGTCAGCTTAATGAAGATTATCTTTTGGTAAAAAAAAAAGGAATATACCAAATATATTTTTACGAGGAATACCTTATGTAGACATTGAAAATCATTTAGCGTTCTCATTATATTAATAGTTTCAGTCTTATTAATCGTCTTTTATGGTGGGCGTCAGTTAACTCTATTATAATCTCTTTTAGTAATATATTCTGACCTAGATTGGAGAACCTCCTCTCATCTAACTTTTTGTTTTTTTTTTTTTTTAAAAAAAAAAAAACAATTTCTCATATGCTCAGAAAAAGCTTATTCGATTAGATTGAATTGATCGCAAGCAAATGCATAATTATTGATTAGGAAGGTTAAATTGCCCAAATTTTAATTGAATTAGAGCAACTAACTAGCATATACGATTCGTATTCGATTAGAGAAACTGATCCCAATTGTATCCTCATAGCTTTTTGCTTTTAAATTAAAGCTTTTATTCATTTAATGTTTAAGCCCCAAATTTGAAGTTCAATTTCATGAATAGGAGATAGATCATCATTTCACTACAAATCCATGCTAAAAATATAAACATTTAACGAAAATTTACTATTTATCTTTTTATTTTAATAAAATTAATTATTTAATTTTTATATTTTAAAAAATATATATTATTTAATTTTTATATTTTCTTTTCATTTGTTTCTCAGTTAATTTTTTTCTTTTGTCACTTCTCTTTTGTCAAATAAATATTTTCTAACTAAAACAATAAAACCATAGCTAGCATTTACAGTTGGGCTGTATGGTCAATAGATTTTAACATCAGTTAAATTATTATTTAATTTCTCTATTTTAATAAAATTAATTAGTTAATCTCTATATTTTGAAAGAGAATATTATTTAATCTACTTATTTTAGTAAAACTAATTAATGAGTCTCTATAATTTTAAAAACATAATATTTTGAAAAACATACTACTTGATAAAAACAAAAATTTTGTTGTGTATAAATGAAATCTGAATTTACATTTTTTAAAATTATTCAAGTATATTCATTCAATTCTTGATGTCATTTTTGTGTTTTTTCTATTATAAAATAAATTTTTCTAGATTATTGCCTTAATTACGTGAATATATAGGAAAAATTATGTAACTTTTTTACGTAAACAGCCCTAATATTTTTTTAGGGGGAATGAAGGGAGAAAGGTTATAGCAAGAAAGAAATAAGGGAGAGAGTTCAGGACAATTTTAATATAAAAAAAATAATAAATTGAGGAGCTAAAGAGTTAACGAAATCAAATTACAGGAACTAATTAATGTAATACCCCTAATTTTTAAATTTATTATTTTGTGGGTAAATATTAATATTTTATTTTATTTAAATTTTAGGAAATTATTTAAAATTTTTCAAATTTTAGAAATCGGGTTCGATTTTCTGAAAATATAAAACTTTGATGATTTTTTTAAATTTATTTTAAAGACCACGTGACAAAACTAAAAATATATTTGAACTCTACAAATTTTTCTGAGTTTTTTAGAATTTTTTTCAAAATTTTTGGACATCGTTTTCGGTCCCAAGGCAGAGTAAAAATTCAAAATTTTGTATCCTGAATTGGATTGGCAGAATCGAACCGGACCGGATTGAACTGGTCGAATCGGATCGGCCTTTTCTTTTTCTTTTTCCTTCTCTCTCGCGCACGCCCAACGTCTCCTCTCTCTCTCTCTCATTTTCTCTCTCCTACCACCTCCCCTCGCCCCGCCGCACCGCTACCACCCCAGCCCTCCCCACTCGCTGGCTCACTGCCCCAGTCACTACTCGTCGCCGGCCGACTCTCCAAGCGGCCGAAAAACGCGCGCGAAGGCCCCCGCTGCTCCCGCGTGACGCTTTGCCTTCCCGGCTAAAATTCGGTCGATCCGGCCACCGATCAAATATGGTCTTATGTCAAAACTCTTCTACACCTCGAGAGCTTTCCATAGACACCAAGAACACCAAAATCCATCAAGCGGTTTGCCCAATTTTTATCCGGGAAGTTTTAGCCTATTTCGAATTTTGGGCTAGATTTCTCGCAAACAGTGAACCCCACGAGAAAACCGAGAGTATCAAAGCGCTCCACTCGTCGAGAGTTTCGCGATAATATAAATTTCAAAATTTTTCGACACCGTTTTTTGGTGGGTCCCACGAAACTTCGTAGTGTTTTTTCGAACACTAAATGAGCTTAGAAAATTCCATAAAAATTGTGTACTAACCCCCGTATTATGGGTTTCATGTAGGCACCTTCAATTCACAGAAATTTAACGATTGCCCAGGTCTGTAAATTTCCTGCTAGACTGACAGGCTACCGAAAAAGTATTAGGATTGGGTCAAGATTTTGGCTACTCCACCATTGTCAAAAGTCTCGAGCACGTCCCCGAGGTCGGAATCGGCATAAGTAAACCCGAACCTTACTTTTTCTTAATTGTCTAGTGCTTGAATTGAATTAAAAAAATTCGTAAAATATTCGTGGTAGCTCAGAAAATTATAATTCCCTTTGCATTAGCTTAGTAATAATGTTAAAGACCGTGAGGCAAAGTTTTATAATTTTTAGAGCTCATTTGGGTAGTTTTTGCAAAAGGATCAATTATAAGGATTAAACTGTAATTTTACATATTTTGATTGATGACTGTTTGGATGGGCCTAGGAGGGGCTGTGTAATGTGATTGAGTTGTGGGTGTATGGTTTGTGGATATAGAAGTGTGTTTTAAGCCGTTTTGCAGATTGGGTAGGTTCTAGGTATAAGAGAGATTCTGCCAGATTTTCAGCACGACTTAGGACATCTTTAGTCTTTTCTTAGTTTATATTGAGTCAAATGTATTAAACAATTATAATAAAATTGTCAGGTGAGCCAGGACAGCCTTCCTCCTCCGCTCAGCCGCCACAGTGACTTCGGTTGAATCTGTGAGTAAAATATTAATTTTAATTATAATTTCGATATTATTATATGTTTAAGCATGCCCATGCATCACTTATAAATATATATCTATGTAGTTAAATCCTATGCATAATTTATATTGCATTTTGAAATTGATGAAGTGTTATGGATGTTGTTTGTGGTAATTTGGAGCAGTGTGCGTGCGTTGGCGTGCGTGTGATATTGTCACACCTTACCCCTCTGTAAGGCATAACATGATCCCGTAGACTACCTAATGAACTACCGAACTTTACCTACCGATAACTCATTAAGTACCCTACAAGGAATTTTAAAATAATTTTTCTTACATTTTGGAAGTGGTAAGCATTTTGGTAGGAATTAAAATCATTTATTCAAAGCTTATAAACTAGTAAGAATTTTTGTCCATATTAATTTTACTGCAAATTTTATAAAAATTTTGACAGAGTTCTATCTGTATTTTGAAAAAGCAGTTTTTCAAATACCTGTGAAAAACACTTTCAATAATTTTACACAACTCCCAACCACCAAATAATTTCAAGTCAACTCAAAATTTTGAAAACAAACCATTTCAAATAATTCCATTAACATTGTATGCATAAATTAAATTTACAGATATAAAATCCAAAAATAATATTATTACAATTTATTATACAGCTGCTCACTTTACATTGATACTTATGACATTACAGTATTTACATCAAAATAATTACAAGGGTATAAAACAATACTCGTACAAAAGGGATCAAGAAGTTCTTGTCAACCCCGCAGCTCACTCTGCTGCTTTCTCTTTGCTCTTATTTGCGACAGTAAATTAAACTATCGCTGAGTATAAAAATACTCAGTGGTGCACAATAAAAAAAAATTTAAATACAATACATAAATCATTCATTAACAAAACATAATTTAAATATTTCTCAAATTATCAAAACTCATAATAATACAATTTAGTCAAATAATTTAAAAAACACAGTGTTGTCAATTCATACACAACTTAAGTCATGACACAAAATTTTCAATCAATGCCGTGTTGTGCACCACGACAAAGCAATCTACAACCCCACTAATCGAAATCAATGAGGGAGGTGGCTAGCTAGCTAATGAGTACTCATCCGATCTACAACCTAAACTGGTAAACCAGAGAGGGAGGAAAGATAACCGATCTCACCCCATAAATGGAGGAGGAATAATATGATACTGTCATGCTAAGTGTGAATCAAAAATCAATTTCAAACATTTTATTCAAATGATTCATGAGAAATCCAATAAATTTTCAAAGTCACAATTTCATTCACAATGTGACAACACAATTCATAATTAACTTCAAATTTTCATAAATCACACTAAATCAATTTTTCAATGATAAAATGCTCAAATAAAGTTTATTGTGCACAAACCTGACGTGAGTCGCCTCTAGGCCTTGACTTAGTCTCTCCGAGCTTCCAAGTCTTTTTCAGTTGAAATACACAGTTTCACAGTGTTTCAGTACCATAACTTAGCATAAATCCAAAAATAAATTTAACTTCACTTTTACCTAGCTCTAATGTGCTAAACTCGACATTCTTGAAATTTTTGTGTTTTGGGTTACTATTCACTATACTATTCAAGTCAAATTGTTGACTTTCTAAGGCTTAATAGGTATGGAAATTTCAACTTCACCCACATACTACATTTTGGTCACTAAACTTGTTGGTTTTAGTCATTTTCTCAACACTTAAGTCTTTTAGGCAAAATTGTAAATTTTCAGTTCCCTATTGTCTTAAGTTTATTCTCCTTTTTGAATCACTCCAATTGGAATTTTGTAGCTCAAGTTATATCCAAATTACGGTTACTGTTCATGCTGCAGAATTTAGTTCTGCAGATTTATTAATCCAACTTCGTTCAGCAATTTGATCAAGTTAAGTCTATAATTTGGTCTAATTTTCTTCATATGAAATGTTCTACTATGTCTTAGGTTTCCATCGGTTCAAGAATCACCTAAATCGGAGTTTTCTAGAGAGAGTTATAGCTATTGAAACTTTACTGTTCATATGGTAAATCTACAGTTCTGCAGGTTCAGTGATTCAATTTTGCTCAGTAATTTGATTGGGTTAATGGCATAATTTGGATTTGTATTCTTCATGAAAGTTTTAGATCTATATCTCATCTAACCACTGGTAAAATTTTAGGTCATTTTGACCTGCCTAGCTCGAGTTATAACCAAATGAACAAACACTGTTCATTTGGTCAGTTTGTGCAGGGCAGTCTGCAATTTTTCAACTTTGGTCAATTTATTCACTAGGTTTTAGTCACTTTTTGGGCATGCTTCCTAAATGAAAATTGTTTCATTTAGTGCCTATTTTCATTACCAATTGGTATTGGACTTGTAAAATTTCATTTTTGATCCTTCAAAGTTGACTTGGTAATGCTGCAGCAGCATGACTACACTCCCTCCGAATTTGACTTTAATTCCAACACTTCTAACACACTTAATTAGGTCACAAATGACCATTTCTCACTTCACATTAGGTCAAAGACACCATTTACAAGTTTCTCACATTTTTTGTCTTTAAACCCTAATGTCTAAAACCCTAATTCATGTCATTTGTTGTATTTAGCTAATTAAATACCTATAAGCATGCTTCCTTAACTCAATTATGCTTCCTAACATGTTTAGCTCAAACAAATTCATACTTTATCCAACCAAACCCTAGCTGGCTAAAATTCTATATAATCCCTCAACAAGTATTTTCTTTTCATTTTAAATGAATTTCTAAGTAATTCAAGCTAAAAACACAACAATTAAATCTCAAACTTTCAAATTGATGTGCTTACCTCACTTTGTAGATTCCCTAGTTCTTCAATTCTCCAAGTTTTCTTTCCCTTCTTGCTCCCAAAGTGTTTATCTAGGTCTAAGGGTAAGATTTAATGTTAGGATTTAGGGGATTTATGGAAAGGAACCAAAGAGTTCAAGCTTTTGTTCCTTAAAAATGGTGGAAGAAAAAATGAGAAAGAGAGAAGAGAAAATTGGGGCGGCACTTAGGAAGAAGAAGACCAAAAAAACGATTTTTTTCATTTCTTTTTTGTTATTTTATGTCTCATTAACAAGAATTGACTTGGTCAATTTGGGTAGGCAAATTAAAATTGTATTTTGACATCATGATGATGTCATCCAATGAGGTAAGCATGAGTTAATAAACTTTTTTCAATTTTCTTTTTTCTTTTATATTTATTTTTTTTATTAGTTCTTTAATTTAATTAAATTTTTCTTTCTCCGATTTTATTTGTGACTAAGTCGAGTTCAATTGACCAAAGCCCGTTCAACCCGGTTTGTAAATAATTCAATATTTTTTTTGGCTCCCTAACCTAATTATTTGACTGGCTTAACAGTTCTTTTTCATGATTTTCTCTTTTTCACTGTGTTCGTAATGGTCCTAAGGACCGCGGCATCACATTTTACGGTTCGAAATTTGAGTTTAAAATGACTTCGCAGTCATTCCCGATAAGGTCACCATCGCTGTGACTCTCGGCTCGTTTAACTTCTTATGTTCTGTTTTTCTTATTTATACTTAACTAATTGGCAATTAGTAATTATTTGTGTTTATAGGTTTATCTAGTTATCTTAGATGTGGTTCTAATCCCCTTAATTGTTCGGACCGACACCGGTCACCGGAACAGTGAGATCTACCAAGCTATGCAAATGGGGGTGTTACAGATATGGTATTGGATATGGACAGGACGGATAGACACGGCTCGAGAGACACTCGCTAGGACCCGGTCCTGCTGGGTAGATACGGAGAGACACTCGTTGGGACCCCGTATTTGGTTTATTAAGCGAAAGTCCGGCTTGAGAGACACTCGTTGGCAGAGGTTGGATTAAGAGAGCTGTATAAGGGATCAACTCCTATATATATATTGTTTGACAGTGTTTGGTGTGTGAGTGCTCCAAATTGCCTTTTTGATGTGATTTGTATGAAATTTATGACGATGTCGTATTTTACTCCACAGGGTGCTTTAGCTTTAGATAGCTATAGAGATTATGGTTAAAATTGATATTTTACTCTCTGAGTCGAACGCTCACTCCTGTTCATCTATTTTTCCAGGCTACAGGAGGATAAATTGTTGTGGCTAACCTGCTCTTCTTCTTCGCAGGTCCCTTGGTAGTATTTAATATGTTTTGTACTATTGAGTTAAATTCTTAGACTCCGCATGTGTTAGAAGCACTTATTTTATTTGGGCCTGTATTATAAAAGTTATGATTGATCTGTAAAATTTTTATCTGCATGCATGATGGGATTGGAAGAGGGAGTTGAGCTCCCATTTGAATTATGATAATTTGATTATGAGGAGGATGAGCTGAGCTCCCCAATTTATTTTATATTGTATTTACAGTTCAGCGCGAGTAAAAAACTTCCCGTTAAATGGTCCATTTTATTGCCGAACTCTGTCCGGTTGAATTCTTGAAATTGGGCCCATATGGGTCTTAGAGTTGGGTTGAGGAATAGTTAGGCTTACTATGAGCCTCGGGGGCTTTAGGCTGGCCCAGATCCTAGTGCCAGTCCGACCCATAGGTTGGGTCATGATAATTAAAGTGTTTTTTAAAATACAGGGACTAAGTAATTAATTTCAGTAAAATAGATGAACTAAATAGTAATTTAACTTACATTAAAAAATTACTGACTAATGAAAAAAGTTGATAAAGAGACTAAACAGTTTAAAAGAAGTAAAATACTGAGATTAAAAAATATATTTTTCAAAATATAAAGATTAAATAATTAATTTTATTAAAAAATATAAATTAAATAATAATTTTTAATATTTAATATTAATTCATCTTATTTTAATGATATTAAAATTATTTTTAAAATTATAAAATTTAAAATACAATCAAAATAAAATAAGATGTAATAAAATTCAATTTTAAGTTTTTTCGACTATAATGGTTAAATATGGAGTAACCCAATCAATTCAATTGAACAAAATTGAGAATCGATTTCTTAATCAGTCCAATTTAGCTCTTTAAGAATCCTCTAAAGAATCAGCTTGGTAATAAAATTCTTTTTCACTGATAATAAATTTCTTCAGTGAAGTATTTCTATTTAGTTTATTAATTCTTCTCTTTTATGATTTTTTCATTAGTTCTCTATCTTAGCTAGTGAGAGTTTTTTTTTTTTAAATGTTTGAGAGATAATTAATTAAAATTTATTTCTTTGTTTAAAAAAAAAAGGTATATTAAGAGGACTAAAATGGTATTTACATCGCTGTCAGATGGAAATTGAGAAGCACATAGAGAATTTCCTAGTTAACACGTTTCACTCAATTATTAATAGTGAATTTTATCCTGATAACCGTCCGTGCATTATAATCCATTTGTTCCTTCCAACAATATACATGGCTGCTGTCATGATTTTGTCTTAGGAAATTTATATTCCAATTTCATTGACTTTTCTCTACATGTTTATCTGTTTGTCTCTTATTTTGGTAGGGTTAATTGTGAAAAAAAAATAAATTTATTAATTTTTATAATTAAATTTTAAATTTATATAATTATTAATTAAATTCTCACATTTAATTTATGTCTTAAATTAATATAATTATAAATAAATTATTAATATATTTCAATAAATAAAAAATTATAAATTTAATTTTATTATACTTTTTATCTTTATTAACATTTTAATTTTATTGTACAAATTATTAATTAATTCATTAATATACTATTTTTATCATAATTCAATGAGTTACATTAATTTCTTAATAATTTTATTATTAATTTCTTTTAATTCTATAATTTTCTTAAGAATATTTTTTGATAAAATAAATGTATAAGTAGCTCTTTCTCCCGGTTATTATAAGGTACATCAAATCACTGAAAGAAAAAATAGTTATTCTCTTTAATTAATTGTTAATTAATATCAATTATCAATAAACTTATAAAGTACGGCTCTCAATCAATATAGTTAAGTCAAAAGCCATTATAATTACTTCCTAAGTATCATATACTAACGATCTGTTTTGGTCGGATCAATTTAATACATCAATTAAACATGAGGATTTACTTGACAATTATGTAAACTTTAAAGTTTAATTATAAATTTTAGCAAACTTTATGGTTTTTTAGCAATTAACTCTATATTAGTAATTATTTTTAATCTTTATTTCTGACTGCATCATATTAATAGAAATTTTCATATTTTAAAATTATAAAAAAAAGTCAATATAGGTAAATATTTGACTTAATTTCATATATTTATTTTAATATTTTAAAATTCTTAAAATAATAATTGTTTAGTAAATTGAAACACTAATTTTCCACCGAATAAGTTGACTATGTTTAGGACTATCCCTCTTGGCGCTGCCGTTTGTTTTTGGTTTCTGATTGTAATTGGTTCTTATTTAATTATAAAACAAATATTTAGTTTAAAATAAATTGATTCAATTCAAAATAATTTGTAATCTTGTTTATGAAGATTTTATTATTGAATGATGAGAGTTTTACTCTTATTTATTTGAATTTAAGTATGATAAATAACATATATATAAATAAGCATAGCATAGCATCCCAATTAAAATAGGTACGATTATAGAGATTAGTATTTCAATAATTGAATTTTTCATCGTCTTCTTCATCTTTTAAAAGTAAAATAAATTTCCTCATTTTTTAAATATACAACAGACAAAGACGATGATGGGTTTGAAAATTCAAAGAGCGCTTAAACATTCTACCATCTTAAAACGTTAAATAACAATAACAACAGTGACATCCATTGAAGAAATTGGGAATCCTGCTCTGCTTACCTTACTCATCCATATCTCCATTCCTTCATAAAATTTTATAGTCACCATCATATTGCTCATTCCTATTGGCTTGCTTTGATGGTAAACTGTTTCATTTCACCCACTTTGTTTCTTTGCTTCTATTTAAAGTCGCAGCTTTTTTCGACGCAGCTTGCTTAACCATGCAAATTTTCTTACAGTTCCAGTTTTGACACGAACACAAAATATTGGAAAGATTCACTGATCAAAGGAAATGTATATTTGTTTCCATTACCATCAGAATCAATCAATCATGGATTTGACTGTATAAATTGAATGCTGATTTATCAAAAAGAAAGACTACATCAAAAAGATGAAGAGTGGAGCAAAAGTCTTCAACAAAATTGTACAAGATCATTTACAATGAAGAAACCCATTTAAAGTAACCGCAGTAGGCTTAACGATTAGATACAGGTCCCTACAAAAAAAAAAAAAAAAAACAAGTATCTGCAATTATTTCACTTATTCTTTTGGTAAATCTAGTCATTATCCACCATTACTGGTACGCTGCGCAGCTGCTCAACAGACCTAAGTCCTAAACTTGTAAATCTTTACAGTGATGTGCCACAACAATCATAAAGATACTCGAGCAGAACTTTGAATACTTGGAGTTCAATTGAGCACACTACTCGAGCTTGACTCGATTAGTAAACTCGAAGTACTTGAAGCTCTATCACCATTACAAGTTTAAGTGAACTTCTTTATCCTCAAGCTTGAACCAAAGCTCAAATTCATAAACTATCATCATTACAGGTCTCTAAACCTTGGAATTGTATTTAAAAAGACACATTTTTTTAAAATAAGGTTTTTAGAGATCATTAAAAACTTTCAAATACCTCATTTATCAATCTATCAAATTAGCAAGCAGAAAGATTTTTCTTTTTAAGAGCTTCAAATATATTAAAATACTTTTCCTTCCAAACAATAAAAATTATAACTTCGCTTTAAAACACCTTATTTTGGGATGTGGGCAAGGATGAAGATAGATAAATCTGCTCGGCCCCCAACTATTAATTCCTATTAATTTCACTCTGCCCTCAAAAGTGTGATGTTTTGATGGGCATCTTTGGAGGAAATCAACCTGCAGTTGCTGAATTTTCTGACATAACTTAAATATACCAAAATTTTACACTCGTGGAGCTTCAGGTACCATCCTCCATTAAGCAAATAGCCAGGTTTAATATGCTGCCAGAGAAGACAGCACTCGTACTTGAGTCAAAATATTATCACAGTCCAGGTTTTAATGCACTAATTATTATACGAGTAACATACACTAATTTTCTAAAACAAAAAAAATACGAAGTGCAAGTTCATGTAATAAACACGATAGATCTCTAAAAACACCAACGTTCAATGGTATTTTATTTGTGGTTAGGTATTACAATTCGCAGGGCACGACAAAGAAAGTCCCCAACACTCCAAAATAATGTACAACAGCATGACCACCACCCGCAGAGCCATCCTCCATAGAGAACCAACACCTCTCCCCTTAATATGATACATCCTCTTAACAAGCATCCTATGGGGAATCCTACCATTGAAAACTTAAGAATTCAACAGAGGTAAATGGATGTTAATGGAGCGAGATAATCAATCCAGAACTCTTTGTAACTGCAATCTTTGAGTAGAACTTATGTGAAAGGCAACTCTGCTTCTGTAACTCTCTCACTTGTCTCCTTCAAAATTCCATTTCTCCTCTAAATTTTCTGAGAATTTCGATGACCAGATGGACTCGGTGCATTTCTTGAACCAATACTTGCTGTTCTTAGCAGCCTACGAAATTCTGAAAGGCTTATTTTACCATCTTTATCAATATCAGCCTCCTCAAGAAGTGGGTCAATGGAGCCTTTTAAGCCCGTGTGCTACAAGGTAATAAAGCAAAATCAATTAGAAGCAATTAGGCCAAAACTTTTTCAGCTACAAAGTGCATTAAACATGAAAGCAAGTAACCCAGGCTTGCCCTTAGACAAAGCACAGACAAGCCTCCCCAGTCCCAAACTCCTCTGTGATCTAGGTTTTGATTACAAGATCACTTGCATGATTGCAACGTGGGAAGGGGTCTTTCACATGAATATAAAGTGCAGCATATAATAAGTGTGATAGCAGCAGACAGAAGATGAAGGCAGGAATTATTCAATAGCTCCCACCTAAGAGATTCCACAGCCAAAACTAAATGAAACTGCTACTCCTTCAACCCCTGGAAAATCTTTTCTAATCTAATACATGTACTAGTACCATAAAGAATCATAACACTCATTTCTTCAATTATAGCCACCAGTGAGTTCAAAACCCATATTAATTATTGAAACCTGAAAGGACCACTTAGCATGTGTTTCATGCCAACCAAGATCAAATGCTTAAAACAAAAAATGAAGTCCTAGGAATTATGATGGTTGTATGTTCAGTGTAAAGAAATACTAACCATTCTTAGTTCTTCTGGTGTTATATATCCATCCTTATCAAGATCAAATTTCTCAAAAGCAGTTTGTGAACGCTGATGCCACTTCTCAGAATTGTGTTCCTCTAGTTGATGCACATGTAGAGCGGCAGCAACAAACTCAGAGAAATCAACAAGTCCATCTGTATTACTGTCAATCTGCATCAAACAGATAGACACCCCATTAGGTTCCAAAACACAGCAATGAAGCAGTGTTGCTGAGGGATTATTATTTCATTGAAAGTTCTAAAAGAACACTATAGCAAAGTTCTAAAAGAGCACTATAGCAGCTAAACCCCTTGGGATGGACACAGCATCACAAAGTTTGAAGGGTTATGCCACAACCTGTTATATTAAAAGCAATCATTTTCTTACTGGGGAAAAAAAAATCATCATCATCATCATTATCTACAAGACCAATGAATCCTGCACTACTCATTTCTAGCAGAAAATGTAACAAATGGCCAATCCATGGAAAGTGAGGACAGCATCTTTAACAAGTTGAAGGCTCATTTCCCCTCCATTATCTGTTGAGAAAAAGTTCTTCCTAGACAAGAAAGCATAAATCATGCTTACCGCTTGAAGAATCTCCAGGACACGGGAGTCCTTCAACTTCCAAGGAAGGTCTTTAGCAAGTGCCTGCATTGAAACCATCATTGTTAAAATAAAATAAAGGAACCATATATTTCATTCAAAAATAGAATATATGACATGAAATTATGGGTATAGATATCACGATAGAAATATTAAGGGACTAATGGGAAAAACAAAAATACCTGTCTCATCTCTTCAAGACTAATAGAACCATTTTTATCAACATCAATGGCGTCAAATTGATCCCGAAGATCAGCCAGCTCCCCATCATCAAGTGTGCTAGCCAACGCCTGCAAGCCATCAATTATTTGTAAAAAAAATTATACCTAAAGGAAGCATTTGTCTCTTGACCTAGAAGAATCCAACAATAAAGATGTCTGTTTTACCCTTAGAGCAAACTGTTTCAAACGACTGTACTTCACAAATCGTCGCATATTACTCAGAACAGATATGTCGATGGGAATTTCAGATGCATCTCCTCCTTCTCTGACCCATGGATGTGCTGCAAAATGGAACACCCTTTAGAGCCAAACTGGTCATGTATATTTGTAATACATCATAATTTATCAGCATTTATTTCTTCCCCTAGTAAGCAGTTGAACACATACATAGGGCCTGAGCAGCAGTAAGTCTGACCCGAGGATCCTTCACCAGTAACTTCTTTACAAAATCTTTGGCACTATTACTTATGCTTGGCCATGGTTTGCGGCGAAAATCAGGTTTATTCCTCAAGACCTGCAGACTTTAGACATTGGTAACTGAAGATAGTAAATATTAACAATGAAAATAAAATATGGTACCATGCTATCCAATTAAGAGAAATTCAAAACATCACAAGAGCACATAAGCAATTCAGTATATATAAAATATCACCAAAACATATTATACTATGGACATCAGTTTTCTGAATTTAAAATGTCATTAGCCCCTAAGCACGTGAAAACAATTATTCAGAAAACTGAGAACGTCACATAAAATAAAGGATGATAGAACTGTCTATTTTTTTTCCTTCAAATACACAAACTGAGAACTGGAGCATAAATGATTACAGCATTCACAAGACAAGCAGAAAAAGTGTAGATGTTGTGAAAAGGTTGTTTAGAGCAACATCACCCAAAAATATCTATAAAGCAAATCAAATTTTGCTACCAAGACGGTGGGACAACATATTGTAAGTTTGCAGCGATAGGCCGGCAGGAAAGAGAAATGGAACAAAAAAAAAAAAAAAGCAGCCAGTATCTTATTAAGATTGTACTACACCTCTTTAAATATACCATCCTCAGTCTTATCCCAAAAAGGGCGCCTCCCACATAGCAAAATGTATGTAATAACACCAATACTCCAGACATCAGATTCAGGTCCGGACCTGCGCTTTAATACTTCAGGGGCTACATAGTAGGCACTGCCAACAATGTCCTGAAACTTCTTGCCTGCACTAATTGTATCAGTGTGAGATATGGTTTCAGCTGTTTTTTAATGAAATGGTCTAAGTTTCACATGTTGGCAAGAGTACCAAAGTCTCTCAAGTGTATGAGAGAAGTGTAAATGTATGCATGTGTCTGTATATTTGTATGTCTCAACTCTCAAGTATATTAAATGAACAAACATCTATATATTACCCATGTTTATGTGGGGACAAGCTGTTATTGTGAGATAGTTACATAACAATTTAACCTCAAAAGCACAAGTAAGGCTTTTGTTAGGATTGAAACCCTAACAGAGAAGAATTAGAAGAATTTAGGAAGGAAGAAGAAGAAGTAGGGAGAGAGAAATAGAATCAGAAAAGAGAGAGAATTGTTATTTCTTGAGAAAGCATCAGAATGCCTTTACAATGAACTACAATAGAGTTTATAACTACTTGACAGCTATTTGACAACCATTTTCCCGCCAAATACAACTCATACAACTAACTACTTGACAGCTACTTGACAACTATTCTCCTGCCACTTATAAATCATTCAACTAACCCTTATTTTGCCTCAGTCTTCTTCTCTGATATGTAACAATACCTCCCCCATTAGAACTTTCTTGTCCCCAAGAAAGTGTAGCTTCTGGAAACTGGTTCACAATAAAAGAATAGTCTTCCCAAGTTGCATCTTCTACAGGAAGGTTCAACCACTTGATTAACCCCTGAAAAACATGGTGTTGATCTCTAGTAATGGTTCTAGTTTGAAGAACCTGTTCTGGAGCTTCTATCACAGCATCTTCATGCACTGTAGGTAATTCAGAAAGGGGAACAATATTGCTGTCCAATTTTTTCTTTAACATAGACACATGAAATACATGATGGATTGAAGAAGTAGGAGGTAGCTGAAGCTTATAGGCCATTGTCCCAATCTTAGCTAGGATTTGGAAAGGCCCATAATACTTAGGAGAAAGCTTCAAATTGTGTCTTAATGCCACAGAAGTTTGCCTGTAAGGCTGTAACTTCAAATAAACTCAATCTCCCACCATAAATTCTCTTTCAGACCTATGCTTATTAGCTTGCTGCACCATTCTATTCTGAGCCATCTGCAAATTCTCCTTAAGCAATTGATCCAGCTGCTGCCTCTGTTGTAAAAAATCCCCCACTGCTCCCACAGAGGGCAAGTCAGAAGGAAGGATTGGAAGGAAGGATGGTTTATAGCCATACAAAGCCTCAAAAGGTGACATCTTAATGGCACTATGGGAGGATGAATTATACCACCACTCTGCAAGTGAAAGCCAATTGCACCAAGTTGATGGCTTGAGATGAACCATGCATCGCAGATAAGCCTCTAGACACTGGTTAAGTCTCTCGGTCTGCCCATCTGATTGAGGATGATAGGCAGAGTTATAAGACAAAGTAGTGCCTATGCATTTGAACAACTCCTTCCAAAATAGGCTTGTAAAAACTTTGTCCCTATCACTGACAATAGTAAGTGGTGCTCTATGAAGTTTAAACACATTATCCAAGAACAATTTAGCTACTGCAGCAGAAGTATATGGATGAGCCAAAGGTATGAAGTGACCATACTTTGTGAATCTACACACTACCACTAGGATGGTGTCTTTCCCTTTCGACTTTGGTAAGTGGTCAATGAAGTCCATTGTAATGTGTTGCCATGCTTGAGTAGGAACAGGCAATGGCTGCAATAATCCTGGTGCAGCACAGTGTTCACTTTTGCATCGTGCACATGTGTCACATTGTTGAATCCATACCATGATATCCCTTAACATCCCAGGCCAGAAAAAATGTTTTTTTAGCCTCAAATAGGTCACATTTACTCCTGAGTGTACCCCCAGAGCACTATTATGGTATAATTCAATTAACTGCTTCCTCAAAGTTGTAGTAGAACCCACATATAACCTATCTTGAAAATAAAGAACACCATTCCTCAATTTAAACCCTGGATGAACATTATTGTCTAAAGATAGCTGCTGCACCAATTGAGTTGCTTTGCAATCTTTATCATAACTTTGAATGAGATTATTCATCCATGTAGGGGAAATAGAAGAGTGTATAGCACCACAAAAGGACTCCTATCTTGCTTGTCTCCTAGTTAGGGCATCAGCTGCCTTATTTTCAACCCCTCTTCTATATAAAATTTTATAATCAAGACCCAACAACTTAGAAATCCCCCTCTGCTGTAGATTAGTATGTAACCTATGCTCCAGCAAGTATTTGATGCTCTCATGGTCAATTTTTAATAAAGAACTGACCTTGCTCAAGATAATGCCTCCACTTAGAAATGGCAAAAGTAATTGCCAATAACTCCTTTTCATACATAGATAGGGACTGACTTCTAGGACCAAAAGCTTTGAAAATATAAGCTAGTTGATGGCCATTTTGTTGGAGAACAGCCCCTATACCCCAATTACTTGCATCAGTTTCAACAATGAAAGGAAGATTAAAATCTGGCAAGGCAAGTACTGGTGCTTCTGTCATGGCTCTTCTAAGAGTATCAAATGCCTCTTGAGCTTTCTCAGACCATTGAAATGAGTCTTTCTTAAGAAGATCAGTAAGAGGTTTGCTAATTATGCCATAGTTTTTCACAAACTTCCTGTAGTACCCCGTCAACCCCAAAAAACTCCTCAATTCTTTAATAGAAATTGGAGTTGGCTATTGCAGCATAGCCTGAATTTTTTTTTTATCAGTAGCGACACCTTTAGCAGTTATAATGTGCCCCAAATACTCTATTTCTGTTTGCCCAAAGGAACACTTGGATTGTTTAGCATAAAGCTGCTGCTCTTTCAAAATCTTAAAAACCTCCTCCAAATGCTGCAAATGAGATTCCCAATCCTTGCTAAAAATAAGAATGTCATCAAAAAATACCAACACAAATTTCCTTAAATGAGGTTGGAAGATCTGGTTCATTAAGACTTAGAATGTGGCTGGTGCATTTGTCAGTCCAAATGGCATGACATTGAATTCAAAGTGACCATGGTGAGTTCTAAATGCTGTCTTAGGGACATCTTGAGGCTCCATTCTGATCTGATGATAACCAGCCCTCAAATCAATCTTTGAAAAGTACTTGGCCCCATTTAATTCATCCAACAAGTCATCTATAATGGAGATAGGAAATTTGTCCTTAACAGTCTTCTCATTCAACCTTCTGTAGTCTATACAAAACCTCCATGTGACATCTTTTTTTTTTAACTAAAAGTACTGGCGATGAAAAAGGACTTGTACTTAGTTGGATTATTGAGGAAGCTAACATCTCTGAAACCAGCTTCTCAATTTTAGCCTTTTGATAATAGGGATACCTATATGGCCTAATATTAATTGGTTGTGTATTAGGTTGCAAAGGGATAGCATGGTTATGACTTCTGAATGGTGGCAGCTGCTGAGGTTCTTTAAAAACCTCCTGATATTTCTTTTACATAGACTACAGTCCCAAATCTGCTACTGCAGCTTCACCAAATGCCTCCTTTTTAGGTGCTGAAGATGATCCAACTTAAGACTCCACTATACAAAGTAAGGGAGATTGAAAATCCACTCTATTTCTTCCAAATAAGTGACATAACACAGCAGCCTTCCTTTTCCCCCTTTGCAATTTCAGTCCCTGTAAAACCACTTCCTTTCCTTCTTTCATAAAGGAAATCCTACAGGCTCTAAAATCAAAAAGCACTGGATTAAAGCTCCTAAGCCAATCCACTCCCAAAATCATATCAAAACTCCCCAATGCTAATATTCTAAAGTCAAATTGAAACTTATAGGACTGAATTTTCCACATAAACTGCTGACACTGATGACTGCACTTCAAATTTCTCCCATCAGCTACTGCTATTGTTGTAGCAGGTATATCCACTAACTCCAACTTAAGTTCCTCAGCCACTTTCTTGTCAATAAAACTACTATTGCTGCCACTATCAATTAAAATCACCATTTCTCTATTTTTATGGATCCCTAAAATTCTAATAGTTTCTGCCCCTTCACTCCCTTTTACTGCATGAACAGAAAGCATAAGTTCTCCTTGATCACCCACATCTTCCATTTCCTCTGCCACCTCATGCCAAACCTCCTCTCCATTCCCATCTTCTTGCTCTCCAACTTGCAAAGCTACTAATGTCTTAGTTTTACATTGATGGCTTGGAAAGTATTTGTCTCCACTTTTATAACAGGGTTTGGATTGGAATCTGGAGTTTGAGTTGTTCTGGATAGTAGATTTGGTAAGATTAGTATTAGAATTTTGGTTAACAAAAAAAGTACTTCCAATAGAAGTTGGTTTACTGTTAGTAGGAGCAGAATTTAGAGCTTCACTGGTCAAATCTAGATTTGGTGGTTTAGGGGGGTAAGGAAACAATTGATTAGGTTTGGAGTAGGAATTATATGGAGTGAAATTGGAAGTTACAGATCTTGGGTTGTAATTGAAGGTTTTATTGAAGGTTCTATTCTTTTTTGTATCCCATAACTGTTCTTGCAACCTAGCAATCTCTATTGCATCAACTAAAGTAGCTGGTTTCATCATTCTCACCATTAATCTAATTTCATCCTTAAGCCCTCCAATAAAGGCAGAAAGAAAATAAGCCTCTCCCAAATCTGGCATAACCCTTTCCATCCTTATCCTCAAATCCTCAAAGATATCTTGATATTCTTCTAAGGAATTTTCTTGCCTAAGCTTCATAAATTCTTCCACAATATCTTCCAACCCTTGTTCCCCAAATCTACGACAAATTCCCTTTTCAAACTCCTCCCAAGAATGGTTTTCCCCTCTATTCTAATTTTGGAACCAAACATCTGCCCTATCAACCAAAAACAAACTAGCAATTCCAATCCTTTGGTCCTTAGGTACTTTGTAAACCTCAAAATATTTCACACATTTCCGTAGCCAAACCCTAGGTTCCTTTCCCCCAAAAGTAACCAATTCAATTTTAGGCAAAAAAGGATTCATACCTTCATTGTTATAGCTATTTCCATAACTTTCTTGATCCTTCAATTGCTGATTAACAGGAGGAGTGGGTAACAGTCCCCTATCCTTGGCTTCTCTAATACTAGATCCCGCACCAACTTCCCCAGCAACATCTCCTATTCCTTTATCCTTGCTCAATTTGCTCATAAAGGCTCTCATATTCCCTCGCAATGCATCATTATCCCTAGCTGACTGATTAATTTGCTCCTGCATTCTCTATCTGATATGAGAAACTTCTCATCTTCTCCTCCAATTCTGCCAACTTAACCATCTCAGGACCTATTACAACAGATCTAGTCATTGTTGCGATCTACAACAATGAATTACCCACTCAATTTCCCCACCGTAAAGCTCTGATACCAAATGTTAGGATTGAAACCCAAACAGAGAAGAATTAGAAGAATTTAGGAAGGAAGAAGAAGAAGAAGGAGGGAGAGAGAAATAGAATCAGAAATGAGAGAGAATTGTTATTTCTTGAGAAAGCATAAGAATGCCTTTACAATGAACTATAATAGAGTTTATAACTACTTGACAGCTATTTGACAACCATTTTCCCGCCAAATACAACTCATACAACTAACTATTTGACAACTATTCTCCTTCCACTTACAACTTATTCAACTAATCCTTATTCTGCCTTAGTCTTCTTCTCGGATATGTAACAGCTTTTTGTTTCCCTTCGCTACCCACCAATATGAAAAAACAAAACCAATACCACCCTAAAAAATTTTTAAATTGTCTATAAGCAGATCTTCACACAAGAAATTACTACTCACCTGGTTTAATGAAGTCTGATAGGCCAAAATCTGTTGCCTTCAGAGGTGAGTTCTCCTTGGCTGACTTGAAAAGAAAATTCTACAGCAAGAAAAATAAGCAACCATCGTCAGAAAGCATGACTATAAATATGCCAAGCATCTTATCCACATTAATAAACTCTATTATACCTCTGGTTTCATGTCACGGTGTACCAAACCATGTAAATGGCACTCAGCTGCAACTTTGAGCATCTGTCGTACGACTACTGCTGCATCTTTCTCAGTATAACGACTATCCTTCCTGATTGAAGAAAATCAAACAGAGGCATATGAAATATTCTACTGAACAAGATAAAGCCAATATATATATATATATATATATATATATATATGCACACACAAATTTAACACCAAAAAAGAAATGTTAGAAAGGCACAACTCCAGCAAAGAATGGTAAACTTTCAGAAACAAAGATTCTTACTTTGCCAATATGCGGTCCAGCAATTCACCACCCTCACATAACCTGATAAACGACAGAGTAAAGAAGCCATAAAGTTAACCATGTATTAGGATGATAAAATAAATAAGAACATAACAAATGCAGATTAGAAAAAGAAAAAAAAAAAAAATTTTATAACTATGAAACTTACTCCATTACTATATATACATAAGAATCATCCTCAAATGCGTCATAAAACTGAACTACATTCTCATGACCAGCAAGTTCCCGCAATATCCTGACCTCCCTCTTAACATCCTCAACAGCAATAGGAAGAAGCATCTAGCATCAAAGCCAAGGATTAGCTTTAGAATAGCACAGAAACATTTACCTTGCAAATGATCCCTTAAAAAGAAAAATGAAGAGAATTTACAGTATTAAAAAACAAGAAGGTACTAAAGAACATAATTATAATTTTTCATGGACAAGCTTGAAAAGGAAAACTTCATTAAAGAGATATAGAAGAGTCAGGACATCATTTCTCAACAAAATATTCTTCTTGTCTTTTGATGAAGGCGAAAGAAAATACATGCCTTTAAAACATTTTCTCTGTCGCAGAAACAAATGATTACAGCTCCAAAAAATGTGATTGATTATTTAACCTCATTGAGGAAGATATGGTAAGGAAAACTCTTTAAATCAAAGTCCATAGTTTAAGAAGGAGTAAGAAAGGAAATGATGCTATTGATTAAACCAAACCAAATTCCCAGTGATCATTTAATAATATCAATACTCAAATGAGTTAAGCCCCTCAATATAGCCAAATCCCACTTAATTGGATACTATTAAGATACCGGTTAGCTCAATGACAATGAAGTGAGATGTTCTCATGGATGCAACAGTTTCTAAACAATGCACACAAGAATATATGGAAATAAAAGTGAGCATGGATACCCAACAAGAAAATCATCAATCTTCAAATCAATACAAAAGAAAACAGTAAAAACCACTTGATACTAGCTTGATGTTCAAGCAAAAAGGGATCATATTATAATCGCAAATTAAGAAAATGGGAATCTAACTACAAGAAAAGCAAAAGACCCTTCAAGGATCTTATGCACAATATTCATTATTCATTGTCCAAATCCATAATCGGATCCTTTAGCATCCAAAACATGATAGTAATCACAAAAATTATTCCTTTAGATTTCAGTTACACCCCATTAACCAGACAAAACCTACATTAAATTGAAATCCCAGTTCATTTACAACAGGGACATAAATGAATCTAAAAACCCATAACAACAGAGAATCATGAATACCCAATTTAGGTAATAAAATCCCCACCACCCCCCCCCCCCCAAAAAAAAAAAAAAAAAAAAGAATTGACAAACAAAAAAAATACCCAATTGACCAAAATAATCATAAAACAAAGAGAAGGAATACCTTATTTTTGTCAATCCTCTTGACTGCGACGCGATCTCCACTAGCTTTATCAGTGGCAACATAGGTGTAACCAAATTGGCCATGACCCAATAATTTTCCGATCACGTATCGCCTATCAAAATCCTTGGCATATCCAAAATCCGTGCGTTTACCACATGGGATCACCCCGCTCTGTCTCCTGGAAGTCTGCTTCTCTTTCACCTTATGCTGCTGCTGAGTTTGCAGTTGTCTACTCTTGCGAGTCTCATTTTTATTATTATTGTTGTTATCATTCTTTTGATCCGACGATCGTTTATTCGTGGTTCTTGATTGTGGCTTATTGGTGCTTCCCTTGCGGTGGCCAGCTATGGCGGTAGTGGTGCTGTTGCTGTTAGAACCACTGACTTTGATGGTGGAGAAGCAGACACCCATTTGATTCTAGCGATTATTAGCAAACCTTCATTAGATGTTTCGGAGAAACAATCATGAGAAATGTCATAGGCAATAGTCTTTGATGATATTTATATCAATATCTAATTCATAAGAGGATAGAAGATGGGATCTCTGGAGAGGAAGAGAAGGAGAAGAAAGGAGGAAGAAGAGAAGAAGGAGAGAGGCGGTGATGGTGTTGGAGGCGGTCAAAAGAGACTTTCTTCTTTTTTTTTTTTTTTCTTTTAATTACTTTACACTGAATTTTGAACATAATTATTTCTCTATAATTTTAAATTAGAATTATAATATTTTTATATTTTAATTTTCTTTATTATATAATCATGAGTTTTAGAATTTATAAAGTAGTTTTCAAAAAAAAATATAAAGTAAAAAATTTTCATTTAAAAATTATTAATTTTATTTAAATAAATTAGAGTTTTTATTTTAATACTTTTAGTTAAAATTGTAAATAAAATAACGAAATAAGTTAGTAATATTATTTTAAATTTATTTAATGGGGTAAAATATAATTTATAAAGATTATATAACAAATGAAATTTAAAAATTAAGTATATTATAATATAAATTTAAAATTATAAGGAACTATTACTAATTATGATAAAGCTTTAGGAGCACAAAGTAATTAATTTTTTTTTTCCTTCTTGTTTTTCACTTTTGACATGAAAGGAAAGAGAAAGAAACAATGGGAAAATTGGGTTGCTTCCCAGTTGCATAAATTAACTCCGTTTCCCATTTTCTGGACGGAAATGGTAACGGAAAATAAACGTTAATTAGTTAATTTTGTTATTATTATGATGGTGGATATATCTTTTTTTTTTTTTTTTCAAACGCTGAACACTAACTAAAAAAACTGTAAGTTACTGTTAGGCATACACTGGCTCCCAATGCCTTTTTACTGTTTTACAATTATTTTTTTCTAATAGTAAAAAAAAAATTCTTTTATGAGATTAGGATATGAGAGTTGATAATTGTATATATGTGAGAATGACCATTTATATTTATAATACGTTATTATTATTATTATCAATTTAAAATTGTGAAATAAATATCTCATAAAAATTTAACTAAAAAAACTAATTAATATTTTAATTCTATTTAATATTAGATAATATAAATATATAATAATAAGTTTTTTTTTTATGACTGATTTTATCATTAAAGTGGACATTTGGAAGAATACGAGAAGCCTATATTGGCTAAAAAGAAAGAAGATTGTCGATTAACTAAGAAATTATGTATTTATGTGATTTAAAAAAAAAGAAAAAGAAATTATATATTTTGTGTGGAATATAGTAGCAGGGTATGGATCACTCCTAGATGTAAAGATGACATTCAAACCCTCTAACTAAACACAAATCAAAGACTTTGACTTTGACTTTGACTTTGGTGACAACAAATATATAAAAATTTATTTAAATATTAAATTTCAATTAAAACTTTTAATTAATTGTAGCACAAAACCAATTTTCTATAAATTGATAGTATAAAATAAAAATTTTGAATAGATAAACAAAATGTATAAGACAAACGAGCTTAAAGAGAAATAATAAAAAATTAAGACTATTTATTTTATCAAAATATTTTTTTATATATTTTTCAATATTTGAGATATTTAAAAAAATTTATAAATGAAAAATATATTTCTTATCAAAGAAAAAAATTAAGTTATTTTTAAGGAAAAATTTATATTTTTTAAAAGAAAAAATTATTTTTTATATTTTAAATTTTAACAATTTTATTAAAATATAAATATAATTATATATATATATATATATATATATATATATATATATATATCATTAACTTAACATTATAACAAAATAATGAAAAATATTTTGATAAAAAAATTTTATAAAAAAATAAAAAATATTTTTTATATATAAATTATTTTTCATGAAACAAATATATTTTTAAAGTTGAATTATATTATTATATATAATTATGTTTAGTGCTTTAATAATATATTTTATAAATAGTTATTAAAATTAAATTTAATATGTACTATTTAAAAAAAATTATATTTTTAATTGAAATTTTATATTTAAATAAAAGTTTAGAAGAAAGTTCATAAAAATTTAAGCATAATTCATAGAGAAAATTTTATATTTTTCAATAGAAAATATTATAAAATAAAAAATAATTTAATAGTTTATTTAAATCGATATGAATGGGTCGGTTTTAATAATGATGACCAAACCATAAGAAAACTAATAAAAAAAAAACAAAACGGAAGGTGAAAGATGGAAGAACATGGCACCGCCTTAAGAAAATGGGCTGCTTACTTAGTAGTGAGATCTTAATATATCTTTCTCACTTTTAAAATTAAACACTTAGAGCATGAAATATTTATGAGAGATTCAAATATTAATTAAAGAGACTCTAATATAATTTTAAAAAGAATAAGCTAAATTTAATTCACTAAAAAAACTAATTTAATGAGGAAGAAATGCCCAAAAGCACAAAAAAGACATGTTATTGATAAAGAAAAAAAAAAGTATGAATACAATAATTGAAAACGTATTGGATTCTATTATACATATTTAGAGCATGCAAGTTAGATATATAGTAAGAGTAGTATTTCAAAAGATAAATAATTTTATTTTAAGAATATATATCAGATTTTCATTCATAATGCAGCAAGTAATAATGTTGTTTCCTCCACCAGACAAAAGAAAAAGAAAGGAGAAAAGTTGCCACTACTTTGGATAATTGGATGTAAGAATTGTTCGATTTTTAATTTAAAATTTAAAACAAAAAGAAAAATTTTTTGGCTCAGGAAAGTTTGTTTCCTATTTTTTTGAGACTAATTTCATTGTTATTTTTTAATGTTACTTGCTTGTTACTTTTAAGGATTAGTGGCCTAATATATCTGATTAGTAAATTAAAACTATGAATTTTTTAGTCGTTGAGAAACACATATTTTTTCTATTCATGAATCACCCATTATCATCACGTACTCTCCACTAAATCCCATCTAACATTTAATCTTGTTTTCTTCTATATCTCACTAATTGATTGTTATAAATTCATTTTATATTTATTTATTTATTTATTATATTTTTCAGCATTTTTTTTTACTCTATCGAAGGAAGCAATTTTTCTGTCTGATATTTTTTGGTATATTGATAAAAAAATTTCGAGCATTGAGAATAATCGGTTCGGAAAACTCTTAGATGCACACAAGAGCTCCAACGGATTGAAGTATCTTGCGAGAGGAACATGGTTGATTGATTACTCGGTGCAGACGAGCCGTTTCCTCTCAAAGGTTAGAGTCAAAATTCAGTATGCTTCAATCCACAAATTCACAGACTGCTCTAATCCTTTTTTCTCTTGATTTTATATTATTATCATTTGAATTTTATTGTTTGTTTGTGGTCTATATTTGCTGTTTTTTATTTAATCTGATTGTTGATTTGGTATTAAGTTTTCTATCAATCTTTGAGAGGAAAGCGTTCATGATTGATTGTTGAAATGGATGTGTTAAAATCTTTGTCTAGCAAATCAGAAAAAATTTACTAGACAAAATTTCATTTATTGTCAACGACAAATGAAATTTTGGCTTACTGAATTATGACTGTTTTCTGTGATTTTGACTGGATTTAAGGATAGAGAGTCTTCTTTTCCCACTGAAAAAACTATTCTAGTTGTTTCATCCACTAGTCAGTCTACTACTGCTAAGGATGATTTAACTGAAAAAGATATTTTATGTCATGAAAAAAATCTTAAGTGCATTGTCTGATAATATTTATCGTATTTTCTGTCATACAAAAAATGCTCTTAAATTTTGGGAAGCTTTAGATTATAAATATGAAACTGAAGAAAAGGGTTTGAAAAGATGTTCAATTGAAAAAAGGCTTGATTTTCAAATTGTTGACGGAAAAGGTGTCTATAACCAAATTCATGATTTTAAAAAGATTATTTTTTACATGAAAATAAAATATGTTTCAATTGATGATTCTATTTTGGTTACATCTCTTATTAAAAAATTACCATCTTCATGGTCCGATTTTGCTAGAAGTTTGAAACAAAAATTTGAAAATTTTTCTTTTCATGAATTACTTGTCTCCTTGAGAATTGAAGAAAGGCATCGTCTTACACAACCCCAAAACCAAAAAATTGAATTTCAAGCCAAGGCACATGTTGTTGAAATTTTTCACAAACCAAAATCTAAGAATTTTAAGAAGGTTGCATCTAAAAAGAATTTTAATGGGAACAACAACAATAAAATGAAAGGTAACAATTTTAATTAGAAAAATAATGTAGAATATTGGGTTTGTGGAAAGACCAATCATGTTGCCAAAAATTGCTTCAAGCGTCATGGCCAACACAATAAGGCACATTCTAGTAAAAAACCACAAGCTAATGTAGTGACCATAGGAGATAGCTCCCAATCCCCATCTCATAAGTACTTTATCTCTAACCTAGAGTCCAGTATAATTTTTTCAAATGAGTGGTGGATAGACTCTAGGGTTAATGTTCATGTGTGCACTAATAGAAATTATTTTGTTTCATATCAAGTATCAGGCACAAGATCTGTGAGAATGGGGAATGAGAGTGAGGCTCAAGTCTTAGGAGAAGGCCAAATAAAACTGAAATTGTCTTCTGAAATTTTTCTTGTATTAGATGGAGTCTTTCAGGTTCCTTCTATTAGGAAAAATTTAATTAGTGCATCTTTGTTAGATCAGCATAGTTTTAAACTTGTTCTTGGTTCTAATAAAGTTGTTATTATTAAACATGATAATTTTATTGGTAAAGGTTATTTGGTTGATGGACTTTATAAGTTGAATGTAATGTCCTCTTCTATTAATGCAGTTTCTTTTACTTCTGTTACTAATGTTGAATGTGATACTTTTTAACATGGTAGACTTGGACATGTAAATTTGATACTATAAAAAGAATGATAAGTTTGGATTTAATTCCAAAACATGAAATTAATAAAAAGAATAAATGTCAAATTTGTGTTCCAGCAAAACAACCCAGGAAACCTTTTAAATCTATGGAAAGGGAAACATACTTGTTAGAATTGATTCATAGTGATATTTATGATAGTAATAATATTTTGACCCGTTGTGGTAAGAGATATTTTGTTACATTTGTTGATGATTTTTCTAAATTTTGTTATGTGTATTTAATTAATTCTAAAAATGAATTATTTGATAAATTTAAAGTTTATAAAGTAGAAGTTGAAAATCAACTAGAAAGGAAAATAAAAATTTTACGTTCTGATAGAGGTGGTGAGTATTCTTCTAATGAAATGAATGATTTTTGTGAATTGCATGGTATTATCCATCAAGTTACTACTCCATACTCACCTCAATCTAATGGAATAGCAGAAAGAAAAAATAGGACCTTAATGGATAGTTCTGATTTACCTGATAATTTATGGGGTGAGACTTTGTATTCTGCATAACTTATTTTAAATAGAATTCCTTATAAAAATTCTAGTAAAACACCTTATAAATTATGGAATAACAAAAAACCCTCTTTGAAATATTTCAAAGTATGAGAGCGTTTAGCTAAGGTTAATATTCATATTACTAAGAAAAGAAAAATAGGTCTTAAAACTATTGATTGTGCTTTTGTTGGATATTCTTTGAATAGTAATTCATATCGTTTTCTAGTATTACATTCTGATATTCCTAAAATTTCTAATAATATTATTATGGAATCCAAAGATGCATGTTTCTTTGAAAATATATTTCCTATGAAAAATGTGTTATCTAAACCTGTTAATAAGGGTCCTTCTAGTTCTAATTATAATAATGCGAGTTCATATGAACCTAGAAGAAGTAAGAGAAGTAGAAAAACTAAAGTTTTTGGTACTGATTTTTTCACTTTCTTGCTTGAAGATGAACCTAAAACATATAATGAAGCCATGATTTCTATTGATGCTCCATTTTGGAAAGAAGCAATTAAGGGTGAAATGGATTCTTTTACTTCTAATAAAACTTGGGTTTTATCTGATCTTCCATCTTATTGCAAAACAATAGGGTGTAAATGGGTTCTTAAAAAAAAATTAAGGACTGATGGTTCTATAGAAAAATTTAAAGCTGGGTTAGTTGCCAAAGGGTTTAAACAAGAAGAATGAGTAGGTTTCTTTGACACTTATGCACCTATTTCTAAAATTACTACTATTAGGCTTTTGATTGTTTTAGCTTCTATCCATAAGCTAGATATTCATCAAATGGATGTGAAGACAATTTTTTTAAATGGTGAATTAGAAGAATAAATTTACATGGATCAACCATAAGATTTTATAGTACCAGGACAAGAGAGAAAAGTGTGTAAGCTTGTAAAATCCTTGTATGGTTTGAAACAAGCTCCTAAATAATGGCATGAAAAATTTTATAAGATTATGTTATCTGATGGTTTTAATATTAATATTGTTGATAAATGTGTTTACTGTAAGAAATTTGGTAATACTTATGTTATTCTTTACTTGTATGTAGATGATATTTAATTTTTGGTAGTAATATCCATGTCATTAATACAACCAAATATTTTTTATCTAGTAATTTTGATATGAAGGATCTAGGTCAAGTTGATGTAATTTTAGGTATTAAATTATTGAGAAATGTCAATAACATTGCTTTAACTCAATCTTACTATATTGAAAAAATATTGAAAAGGTTTAATTATGCTAATGTGTCACATGTATCTAGTCCTTTTGATCCAGCAGTTAAATTGAGAAAAAATACTGGAGAAAGTATTTCACAATATAAATACTCTCAAATAATATGAGCATTATTGCATTTAGCTAATCATACCAAGCCTGATATTGCATACGCAGTTGGTAGATTAGGTAGATATACTCATAATCCAGGCTCTTTACATTGGCATGCATTGGAAAGAGTATTTAAATATCTTAAAGGAATAATTGATTATGCTATTCAATATTGTAACACCCCTGCATGCATAGCCTGGTATATTGTACTGTTCCGATTACCGATGTCGATCCAGATAATTAAGAGGATTAGAACCACATCTAAGATACCTAGATAAGCCCTGAATACAAATAATTAGTAATTACCAAATAGTTAAATATAAATAAGAAAAACATAATATAAAAATGTTAAATGAGCCGGGAGTCACAGTAACGGGTGACCTTCGCGGGAAGTTACTGCGAAGGCCATCGTAACCCTAATTCTGAATTGGAAAATGTGACGCCGCGGTCCTAAGGACTATTGCGAACTTAGTGGAAAAGAGAAAATCACAAAAAAGAGTTGATAAGTAGGTCAAATAATTAGGTCAGGACTCTGGAAGAAATACTGGATTATTTACAAACCGGATCAATCCGGCGAGGGGCAAATTGGTTAATTCACCCCTAGAGGTGACTCCTGACCTAATTATCTAATAAAATCAGAGATGAAAATTTTAGAATAGTGAATTAAATTAAAGAACTATGGAATGATTAAGGAAAATGGAAAAAGAAAAGAAAAGTCTTTATTACATCATCAAGATTACCTCACCATGACCTCATAATTCAAGTTTAATTTATGGAAATTTTGACTAAGTCAAATAAGACATAAAATGACTTAAAAAAAGACAAATTGGTCATCTTCCTCACCCTTGCCATCACCTCCTCTTCCTCTCTCTCTCTCAAAATTTTCTTTTACCTCCATTAAAGCTTAAGTCCAAGCTTTTAAACCCCCAAATTTCTATCAATTTCCCCAAATTAGCTACTTAAACCTTACTTTGGTAACTTGAGAAGAAGATTGAGCAAGAAAGAAAGAAAGAAGAAAAAGTGAAAGGAATTGGTGATTGAATTCCAAAGATTGAGGTTAGTGAGTAAACTTGAATTTTATTGTTTAATTCCTATGTTTTTACTTAGCTTAGAATTTAACTTAAATTCAAACAAAATCAATTATGGGGAGCAAATTGAGAATTTCGGCCAAGCTTTAAGGGGGACTAGAATTGCAAGAGTTTGATAGAATTAAAGTGATATAGAAGTGTAATTAAGTGTGTAGATGTTGATTTTACTCTTTAATTTCACTAATTGAATGAAATACATAAATTAGGGTTCTTGGAGAAAAATTAGAGGAAATGGTCAATTGATGCAATTGACCCTCATTAAGGTTAAAAATGGTCAATTGGGACCATTTGTGATGTGTTTGAATTGGTAGAAACAAAGTGTAATTCGGATTGGTTAGGATTCCTATTCTGGCAGCTTGACCTAGGTCTATTTTAGGGATCAAAACTGAAAATTTACCAACCCAATTGGTGTGAGGCCAATTGAGAATAAAAATAGACACATAATGGCACATTTTTAATTCAGAAACCATGCCCAGAAAATGACATTAACATAGTGAACAATTAGGTCAAACCCGGGTGTTGTGCACTACCACTGTACCAAAATGACCAAATGAACAGTGTTTATTCATTTGGCCATAACTTGGTCTATATAGGTCCAAATGACTTGATTGTTGTGGCATTGGAAATGTATGACATAGCACTAAAACTTTTATGAAGAACACCAACCCAAAATCTGCCCATAACCAAGTCATTTTACCACCCATAGTTAGTTGTCCAAAACTGTCAGAACCTAAATAAGCCCAGAATTCTGGGTAACACCAATCCGGCCAGCCTTATTCAAATGGCCATATCTTGGGCTACAAACTCTAAATGGAGTGATTCAAAAAGAAAATTAAAGATAAGACAATAAGGAACAACTTTGATGAGGGACACTTAGCCAAATTCTCACAGTAACCAAACCAATGGAATAGTGTAAAATAGGGGATCAAAACTAAAAAATGGCAATTTCTCTTAGGAGACCTAGAAATTGAAATGGCAACTTAAACTAACAAATTAGGCATCCAAAATGTGATATGTGGGTGTGATTAGAATTTACATACCTATTAAGCATGAGAAAGTCAATATTTTGACTTAAATAGTATCATAAATAGTAACCCCGAAATGCAAATTTCAAAGAACATTAATTTAAGAATATTAGGGCTAGAATTTACTAGACATGAATTTATATATTGGATTTATTATAAGTTATGATACTGAAACACTGTAAATTATATGTTTCAGTTAAAAAGAATTTGGAGAAAGGAAAGGAAGCATCGAGTCAAGGCTTAGAGGCGACTTACACTAGGTTTGTGCAAAACATAGAATTTTTTTGTAAATTTTCTTTGGCAAATTGTTTGAATGAATAAATTGTGACTTATTTGTATTGGAAATTGTGATTTAATGGAACAATATGCTTTTGACCTAAATTGTTTGAAAATTTAGTGGTATGTGATGAATTGCAAATAAATGTTTAGAAAATTGTTAAGATAGTTTTGAAACCACAGTGTCATAACCATATATCTGAATGCCTCACTAGCATGACTAGTGGGAGGAAATAGTTTTGAATTCCCTCTCTGGCTGAAGTGTTGAGGTGTGTGCCAGTAGAGGAAAAAATTTGAATGGGTACCCATAGTTTGAGCTAGCTAGCCTTAGTATGCCTCATAAGCCTCTAGCTATTGAGATGAATACTATATTGATGGCATGATATAACTGTGTATTTTTATAAAATTTGTTTTATGACTTTTGAAATGGAAATGCTTTGATGAAAATTTAAAATTGTGTTTTGTATCTATTTACTGACTTCATCATTATAATTGGATATTTATGATTTAATTATGCATAAAGGAGTATTTTTAGTATGTTGTGTACCACTGAGTCATTATTCTCAGCGATGGCTTTTTATTGCTGTCGCAAGTAGAGAGACTAGTAGAGTAACCGAGTGAGTTGCTAAGGAGTATAGTACTGCCTTTGGATCTTTTATCGAGTATTACATTATATCCTTATTGTATATATTTATTTTGATATAAATGACTGTATGTACATTGTAAATTGGTCTTGAGCAGTTTGTATAGAAATTGTAATAATATTATTTTTGGATTTTCTGCTGTAAATTTATACTGATAAATATAAATTAATTTTTCTTTAATGGAATGTGAATGAAATTATTTAGCATTATTTTTGAAGATATTTGAATTGAGAATTGCTTTGAATTATGGAGTTTGGGGAAAATTGTGTTGATTTGAGTTATGATGGTGGTTGATTTTGATGAAGTAAAATATTTGGAAGTGTTCTCTACAGGTGAATTTTTTTTTGTTTTCTCAAATACAGTCGGCACTCTTCCAAAATTTTTACAAAATTTATGGAAAAATAGAAATTGTCAAAAATTTTACATAGCTTTTAAACTTCAATTAAATGTTTTTAATACTTGCTAGAAGTGCTCACCACTTTCAAAAAGTAATAAAATTGTTTAAAAATCCCTTGTAGTATATTTAATGAGTTATCGATAGGCGAAGTCGGTAATTCATTAGGTACACTACGGGATAATGTTATGCCTTACAGAGGGATAAGGCATGACATGTTTTAGTGGTATCAGAGCAAATTTTTAAAGTATGTTTTGACTTGTGAATTTGTATATTTTCTTTGATAAGTACAACTGTTCAATGTCCTTATTTGATACAAACAATGCATTACATTATAAATATGAACTAACGGAGAGAAATCTCCTTATGTTATTTGTCCAGGAGATATCCTGCCCCCGATTTGAAATGGAAGAAGGGGACCGCTCAGTTGAGCAATCGGTAGAGGCTGAGGTACAAGAGGAAGCCCCAGCTCTTCAAAATGTCAGTGGTTCAGTGGCACCAGCCCCACAAATGCCACAGTTTCCTATACAATTTGCTCAGCAGATGGCTACAATGTTCCAACAAATAGCTGAAAGTATGCCTGCTCAAGCTCCACTTCAGACACCGGTGGTGTAATCTCAGGCTCCAGCCAGATAGTATGATAAACTACTAAAGTACGGAGCTACAGAGTTTAAGGGTACAATGGACCCTTTAGAGGCAGAGCAGTGGTTGGAGAGAATAGATAGAGTGTTTAAGAAGCTGCACTGCATGGATGAATTGAAATTTGAGTATTCAGTGTCATTGCTATAAGGGGATGCGTATGATTGGTGGAAAACTATCCCCCATAGCTTGTTGGAACCTCCAGTGCTAACCTGGGATGACTTCCTTCGAGAGTTCAGATAAAAATATGTCCCTGATGCCTATGTAGACTAGAAGCTACAAGAGTTCTTAAGTCTAAAACAATGAAGCAGAACAGTAGCAGAATATGAAAGGGAGTTCTCCCGCCTGAGCCACTATACAGGGAGTTTACTTTCTACTAGCAGAAAAAGATGTAAGAGATTTGAAACTGGCTTAAAACCCAGTCTGAGGATGCAAGTGTTTGGATTCAGACATAATAACTTCTCTAAGCTCATCTCTCAAGCACTTGAGTTAGAAAGAATTGAGTCAGAAGGGGCACTAGTGAAAGAGAAAACAGAGAAGATAGAGAAATCAGAAAAAGAGAAAAGTGGAAAATCTGTGGATCAAAGTTCCAGTGGCAATACTGGAAAAAGAAAGAAATTTGAGGGATCAAGCAGAGGTGGAAGGTCTGGTAGGGGTAGATTTTCTGGGCAAAGACCCCCTTGGTCTGGTCAGTAGACGACCAGGAGTTCTCACCCTCCCCGCCCTTGTGAGACATGTGGCAAGACCCATGGTGGGATATGTTACTGGGCTACAGGAGCCTGTTTTAACTGCGGGGGTATGGGGCATCGAGCTAAAGACTATACCAGTATCCGTAGATTTAGGCCATCTCCTACTATTGCAGAAGGATCTATTCAGAGTTCTGCTACCAGAGGTTCACAACCAGTTAGCAGAGGTAGAGGCAGAGGTCGGGGCAGCCCTTCAGGCAGTCAGGGTACAGTAAACTAGTTAGAACAAGGTAGTGCTCTGGCCAGAGTCTATACAATGAGACAAAGGGAAGAAGCTGAAACTTATGATATTGTGGCTGGTACCTTCTCTATCTCTGATCAGGATGTATTTGTGTTGTTTGATCCGGGTTCTACCCACTCATATGTTAGTGCTAGCATCATTAGTTCCCTTGCTGTTCCGTGTGTCAAAATAGATTTTGAGGTGCTAGTAACAAGTATGTTAGGACCAGAGGTCAGAGTCAACAGAATGTATAGAGATTGTTCTTTGGTGATCCAATGACATATTTTTCTATCAGATTTGATTGAAATGCCCTTTAGAGATTATGATATTATCTTGGACATGGATTGGTTAGCCAAGCATCACGCCATGATTGACTGTAGACTAAAGACAGTCACTTTTGGTCTCCCTCTGTACGGTGATGTAGTGATACAAGGGCAGAGGCAGTTATTGCCATCAAACATCATTTCGGCTGCACTAGCCAGAAAGATGATCAGAAAGGGGTGTGAAACATACTTGGCACATGTGATAGACACCCAAATGGGGAGTCCAGCATTGAGAGACATCCCTACAATATGTGACTTTTAGGATGTGTTCCCTGATGAGTTGCTAGGATTACCTCCAAAAAGAGAGGTGCAGCTTGAGATTGATGTCATGCCTGGTGTGGACCCAATCTCCCTAACACTATACAGAATAACACCAGCAGAATTGAAAAAGTTGAAGGTGTAGTTGCAAGAATTGCTTGATAAGGGCTTAATTCATCCTAGTGGGTCACCTTGGGGAGTGCCAGTGTTATTTGTTAAGAAGAAAGATGGCACTCTCCTCTTATTTATTGACTACCAGCAGTTGAATAAGGTGACAATAAAGAGTAGATATCCATTACCCCATATTGATGACTTATTTGATCAGTTAAGGGGTGCAGCTGTGTTCTCCAAAATTGACCTGAGATCAGGTTATTATCAGCTGAAAGTACAAGAGTAGAGTATCCCAAAAATTGCCTTTAGAACTCGATATGGCCATTATGAGTTCCTGGTCATGCTATTCGGGTTGACTAATGCTCTGGCTACTTTTATGAATATGATGAACACTATCATCAGACCATACTTAGATCAGTTTGTGGTGGTATTTATTGATGACATCTTGGTGTATTCGAGGAGTGCAGAGGAGCATGATAGACATCTGCGAATTGTACTACAGACTTTAAGAGAGAAACAACTATATGCAAAATTGTCAAAGTGTGAATTTTGGCTGAAGGAAATATTCTTCTTGGGGCACATAGTATCGGCAGAAGGCATTAAGGTAGATCCTAGCAAGATGGAAGCTGTCCTTAATTGGAAGCTACCTAGGAATGTCACAGAAATTCGCAGTTTTTCTGGGTTTAGCTGAATACTACAGTCGATTTGTGAAGGGTTTCTCTATGTTAGCTTCTCCACTGACAAAGTTGCTTCGGAAAGATGTAAAATTTCAGTGAATGGACAAATGCCAGCAGAGCTTTGATAAGTTGAAGAGATGTTTGACTGAAGATCCAGTCCTTACTTTACCTACACCGAGTAAAGAATATACAGTTTACAGCGACGCTTCTCACAATGGGTTAGGCTGTGTATTGATACAAGATCGGAATGTCATTGCTTTTGCATCATGCCAGCTGAAACCGTATGAGAGGAACTATCCGACACATGACTTGGAGCTTGCAGCTATTGTGTTTGCTTTTAAGATCTAGAGACACTACTTATATGGAGAGAAGTGTTACATCTACACAGATCATAAGAGTTTGAAGTATTTGGGCACCCAGAAAGAGTTGAATTTGAGATAGAGGAGATGGTTAGAATTGATTAAAAATTATAATTGTCTAATGGACTATTAGCCAGGAAAAGCTAATGTGGTGGCTGACACCTTAAGTCGCAAAACTATGGCAAGTCTACAAGTTTCTCCTTTGTCCATAGTACATGAGTTGAGAGCACTACATGCCAGCTTGAAATTAATGATGAGGGGCAGACAGTAGTTGCATGGCATGTACAGCCAGTGTTGATTGATCAGATCAGAATGGCTGCACAGAATGGGTATATTATACTGTTTTAGTGACTGGTGTCAGTCTTGACAATTAAAGGGATTAGAACTACATTTAAGACACCTAGATAAGCCTTGAATACAAATAATTAGTAATTTCCAAATAGTTAAGTATAAATAAGAAAAACAAAACATAAAATATTAAATGAGTCGGGAGTCAGCGATGGGTGACTTTCCCGGGAAGTGACTGCGAAGGCCATCGTAACCATAATTTTGAATAAAAAAATGTGACGCCACGGTTCTAAGAACCATTGCGAACCTAGTAGAAAAGAGAAAATCACAGAAAAAAGTTGATAAGTAGGTCAAATAATTAGGTCAGGACTCCAAAAGAAATACTGGATTATTTGCAAACCGGATCAATCCAGCGAGGGGCAAATTGGTCAATTCACCCCTAGAAGTGACTCCTGACCTAATTGTCCAATAAAATCGGAGAAATAAAAATTTTAGAATGGTGAATTAAATTAAAGAACTATGGAAAGATTAAGGAAAATGGAAAAAGAAAAGAAAAGTCTTCATTACATCATCAAGATTACCTCACCATGACCTCATAATTCAAGTTTAATTTATGGAAATTTTGACTAAGTCAAATAAGACATAAAATGACTTAAAAATAAAAGAAAAACAAACAAATTGGTCATCTTCCTTACCCTTGCCGTCACCTCATCTTCCTCTCTCTCTCAAATTTTTCTTTTACCTCCATTAAAGCTTAAGTCCAAGCTTTTAAACCCCCAAATTTCTGTCAATTTCCTCAAATTAGCTACTTAAACCTTACTTTGGTAACTTGAGAAGAAGATTGAACAAGAAAGAAAGAAGAAAAAGTAAGAGGAATTGGTGATTGAATTCCAAATATTGAGGTTAGTGAGTAAACTTGAATTTTGTTGTTTAATTCCTATGTTTTTAGTTAAGTTAACTTAGAATTTAAGTTAAATTCAAACAAAAACAATTATGGGGAGCAAATTGAGAATTTTGGCCAAGCATTAAGGGGGACTAGAATTGCAAGAATTTGATGGAATTAAAGTGATATATAAGTATAATTAAGTGTGTAGATGTTGATTTTACTCTTTAATTTCACTAATTGAATGAAATACATAAATTAGGGTTATTGAGCTTTAGAAATTAGGAGAAAATTGGAGGAAATGGTCAATTGATGCAATTAACCGTAATTGAGATTAAAAATGGTCAATTGGGACCATTTGTGATGTGTTTGAATTGGTAGAAACAAAGTGCAATTCGGATTGGTTAGGGTTCCTATTCTGGCAGTTTGACCTAGGTCTATTGAAGGGACCAAAACTAAAAATTTACTAACCCAATTGATGTGAGGCCAATTGGGAATAAAAATAGACACATAATGAAACATTTTTCATTTAGAAACTATGCTCAGAAAATGATATTAACATAGTGAACAATTAGGTCAAACTCGGGTGTTGTGCACTACTACTATACCAAAATGATCAAATGAACAATGTGGCCATAACTTGGTCTATACAGGTCCAAATGACTTGATTTTTGTGGCCTTAGAAAGATATGACATAGAAATACAACTTTTATGAAGAACACTAACCCAAATTCTGCCCATAACCAAGTCAATTTACCACTCAAATTTAGTTGTCTAAAACTGTCAGAACCTAAATAAGCCCAGAATTTTGGGTAACACCAATCCGACTAGCCTTATTCAAATGGCCATATCTTGGACTACAAAACTCCAAATGGAGTGATTCAAAAAAAGAATTAAAGATAAGACAATAAGGAATAACTTTGAAGGAGGATACTTAGCCAAATTCTCACAGTAATCAGACTAATGGAATAGTGTAAAATAGGAGATCAAAACTGAAAAATAGCAATTTCTCTTAGGAGACCTAAAAATTGAAATGACAACTTAAACTAACAAATTAGGCACCCAAAATGTGGTATGTGGGTGTAATTAGAATTGACATACCTATTAAGTATGAGAAAGTCAATATTTTGACTTGAATAGTACCATGAATAGTAATCCTGAAATGCAAATTTCAAATAACATTAATTTAAGTATATTAGGGCTAGAATTTAGTAGACATGAATTTATTTATTGGATTTATTATAAGTTATAATACTGAAACACTGCAAATTATGTGTTTCAGTTGAAAAGAATATGGAGAAAGAAAAGGAAACATCGAGTCAAGGCCTAGAGGCAACTCGCACGAGGTTTGCGCACAACATAGAATTTTTCTGTAAATTTTCTTTGGCAAATTGTTTGAATGAATAAATTGTGACTTATTTGTATTGGAAATTGTGATTTAATGGAACAATATACTTTTGACCTAAATTGTTGGAAAATTTAGTGGTATGTGATGAATTGCAAATAAATGTTTATAAAATTGTTAAAATAGTTTTGAAACCATAGTGTCATGACCATATATCTGAATGCCTCACTAGCATGACTAGTATAAGGAAATAGTTTTGAATTCCCTCTCTGGCTGAAGTGTTGAGGTGTGTGCCAGTAGAGGAAAAAATTTGAATGGGTATTTATAGTTTGAGCTAGCTAGCCTTGGTATGCCTCATAAGCCTCTGGCTATTGAGATGAACACTATATTGATGGCATGATATGACTGTGTATTTTTTTAAAGTTTATTTTGTAACTTCTGAAATGGAAATGCTTTGATGAAAATTTAAAATTGTGCTTTGTATCTATTTGCTGACTTCATCATTATAATTGGATATTTGTCATTTAATTATGCATAAAGGAGTATTTTTAGTATGTTGTACACCACTGAGTCATTGTACTCAGCGATGGCTTTTTGTTGCTGTCGCAGGTAGAGAGACTAGTAGAGTAGCCGAGTGAGCTACTGAGGAGCATAGTACTACCTTTGGATCTTTTGTCAGGTATTACATTATACCCTTATTGTATATATTTATTTTGATGTAAATGACTATATGTACATTGTAAATTGATCTTGAGCAGTTTGTACAGAAATTGTAATAATATTATTTTTGGATTTTCTGCTATAAATTTATATTGATGAATGTAAATTAATTTTTCTTTAATGGAATGTGAATGGAATTATTTAGCATTATTTTTGAAGATATTTGAATTGAGAATTGCTTTGAATTGTGGAGTTTAGGGAAAATTGTATTGATTTGAGTTATGATGGTGGTTGATTTTGATGAAGTGAAATATTTGAAAGTGTTTTCTACAGGTGAAATTTTTTTGGTTTTCTCAAATGCAGCCGGCGGCACTCTGCCAAAATTTTTATAAAATTTGCGAAAAAATAGAAATTATCAAAAATTTTACATAGCTTTTAAACTTCAATTAAATGTTTTTAATACTTGCTAGAAGCTTTTAAACTTCAATTAAATGTTTTTAATACTTGCTAGAAGTGCTCACCACTTTCAAAAAGTAAGAAATTTGTTTAAAAATCCCTTATAGTATATTTAATAGGTTATCGGTAGACGGAGTCGGTAATTCATTAGGTATACTACGGAATCATATTATGCCTTACAGAGGGGTAAGGTGTGACAATTATTGTGGTTTTCCTGCAGTAATGGAAGGTTATAGTGATGCCAATTTCTGATTCAGAATAAACTAAATCAACTAGTGGTTATATTTTTACCATTAGTGATGGTGCAGTCTCATGAAAGTTTGCAAAACAAACAATAATTTCTCGCTCTACTATGGAAGCAGAATTAGTGGCTTTAGATGCTACTAGTACTGAAGTAGAGTAGCTTTAGAATTTTATAAATAACTTGCCTTTCATTGTTAAACATTACCTCCAATTTCAATACATTGTGACAGTCAAGCTACTATAGCTAGAGCTAAAAGTAAAAATTTTAATGAAAAAAGGAGGCACCTAATGGTTGGACATAAATCTATACATCATTTAATTTCTCATGGTGTGATTTCTTTAGACTTTGTTAGGTCTGAAAGTAATATTGCGGATCTGCTCACTAAATAACTGGCATGCCAGTAAATTTTTCAAACTTCGAAGGGAATAGGATTGAAGCCTATAAAGTAGTTACCACAATGGACACCCGTCTTTAGAGGTATGGTGATCCCATGAATAAAGTTCAATGGGTAAAAATGAAACTGTATGGTAACAAAGGAGAGCACATAATATTTTTATTATTGCGGAAAAATTCCGATTTCTATTCCTATGATGTAGTGCTCTCTACTGTGATGTATAGGAATAATTAAATTCTGAATAAACCCAATAGCATTTTTTTTTTTTTGGTGGGGTAATGATCATAGATTGCTCTTGGAGGGTTCACTTAGTGAGTGTGGTGGTGGGGTCGCCACTGTGACAATTTGGATAATTTTCTAAAGACACTTATGAAATAGATACGTGTACATGACCATAAAGCACAAAATTGATAGAATCTAGATAATTTCTCATACTGTGTGTGTGGTGAATTTTAATCTGGTGCAAAAAGAATTAGTTCAAAATATTTATGTTACTGTGTTCTTTCAGATTAAAACTCACTAACACTAAGTGTAGATTCAAACCCTGAAGTGCCTAACACCTATTACACAGTATTATATGTTAATAATTAATTAAATTTTAAATCATGTGGGGGAATGTTGATTTTTTATTTAAAATTAAAAAAAAAAAAAAAAAAACTTTTTTGGCCCAGTAAAGTTTGTTCCCTATTTTTTTGAAACTAATTTTATTTTTATTTTTTAACGTTACTTGCTAGCTACTTTTAAGGATTAGTGACCTAATATTTCTGATTAATTGATTAAAACTAGAGATTTTTTAGTCGTTGAAAAACATATATTTTTTCTGTTCATGAACCACCCATTATCGTCACGTATTTTCCACTAAATCCCATCTAACCTTTAATCTTGTTTTCTTTTATCTCTCATGAATTGATTGTTATATATTTGTTCTATATTTATTTATTTATTATATTTTTTAGCAATTTTTTTTACTCTACCGAAGGAAGTAATTTTTCTGTCTGATATTTTTGGGTATATCGATCAATAAATTTCGAGCATAGAGAATAATCGGTTCAGGAAACTCTTAGCTGCACACAAGAGCTCCAATGGATTAAAGTATCTTGCGAGAGGAACGTGATTGATTGATTACTCGGTGCAGACGGGCCATTTCCTTTTAAAAAGTAGCACTAAAATTCAGCATGCTTCAATTCACAAATTTACATGCTACTCTATTTTTTTTCTCTTGATTTTATATTATTATCATTTGAATTTTATTATTTATTTATAATCCACATTTATCATTTTTTATTTAATTTAATTATTAATTTGATATTAAGTTTTCTATCAAGAATTGACACATATATATATCAATCTTTTTCTTTTCATGATCGCCACGAGGTTTTATAGCTGGCAGGCCCATGTGTTTGATGTGCAATTTTGCCTTTTCAGCTTGCAATTTATGGCTTCTGTAGCAAATGCGGCCACTGAAGTTAGAGCTTTGCTTGCAATTCATGCAATTATGCTTTTATTCTCCAATCTTATCTTTACTCATCAACATCATAATAATTATGTTTATATATTGTTTTTCTTTCTTTATTTTTTTTATGGATTCCTATTATTTTCTTAAAAAATGCTCAATTTAATTAATTAATAAATTTATTTTCATTTTATTATTTTAGTTTTATAAAATCAACTTATCACTCATAAATAGAGAGAGATTTTGTCATTTAACATAGTGCTTATAATTTGACTCAATTAAAGATTAACGAATTTTATTAAAAAAAATATTAATGAATTTAATATTATATGAAAAAATTAATTAACCACACATGACAACAGTACTATCGTTAAAATGATAATAAGAAAAAGATTTTCAATTTTGAACAAATCCTTAAAATAATTTCGAATAAAATATATGAAACAGTCATAATTTACTAGCTAATTATAATAAAATAATATAAGATGTTTAACCAAATAAGATTAAGACTTAAAAGACTATATCTTATAAATAATTGCATATAATTTGTTTGTTTTTGATATATAAGAGTATTCTTTATTTTTATTTTATAATTCATATAAGATCAATCATTTTGGAGTTTATAGTTGCTTTTTTTTTTTTTTTTTTTTTTTACAATTAAACCTGAGTTCTTCACTTGACAATGTAATTAACCTTATTTTAATTTTATTTTTTATTTTTATTAAATATAATAAATATTTATATAAAAAAATAATTAAGTAGAATAAAAAATAATTTAGTAAATTATTAATATATTTTTATAAAAATTAAATTATTTAATTATTTTTTTAAATATTATATAAAATTTAAATGTGATAAATAAAAAAAATGAAGGTAATGCTTAATTATTTTATGATAATATAAAAATAAAAATTCCAATCAAATTGACACCTGGGAAGAAATAAAGCAAAATCTATGTCTATTTCATTTTTTTACTTTTTGTTGCCCCAATTAATATGTCTACTTTTAGAATCTTGTATATATTCACATTAATTGGATTTCTTCAAAATAAAATAGTAAAATGAAAAAAAAAAAAAAAAACCTATCCATACTGGCACCTTCAATTAGGGTATTGATGAATCAATTTCTTCGATTATTTTTTAAAATAATTCAAACAATATTTAATTAAATAAATTTAAGAAAAAAATAAATTAAAATAATTTATTTTTTGGTTCTTGGGATGATGATTTAATTAGTCCACTAGGATTATAAATAAAATATGTAATTGCATTACATTTTTCTATGAAAAATAATTTCATAGACAATTGGTGGGAGATCCTTCACATTGACTGGATCCAATGGTCATAAACAGTCATCTTCTTTTTCTTCTCATTTATTTCAGTTGGGTTCCAAAATCAAGAATCATGTTTGAGAGTGGAACATGCCAACCTTTATTGACAACCATCATTATCAATGAGGGGAACATACTACCTAATCTTTATATTTGCTTTTCATATTTCCATGAAAAAAAAAATTAATTTTATTAAATTATTTATTTTATCAATTATATATATACGTATCAAGTAATGTTTTGTTTTTTTTTTAAATAATTATTTCATAAAATATACTAAATTTGCATAAGAATTAATAATGTCATTTCATAAAAATGAATATATAGATATATAAATTTGATATTTCTATAAAATTAATATAATAAATAGTATTTTAAATAAATAATAGTGAATGATGTTATATGTTTTATTATTAAATTTATGTACCTTCACTTTTTTATTAGTTTAAAATAATATTTTATTATATTATTCTATAAAGAAATTATACTTATATATATGTGTAGTTTATTTTTTAAAATGCAAATGCCACTAATATGCCATATTTTTCTTCAATTAAAAAAATTAATGTAATTTAATTTATTTTATTTTTAAAAAATTATTTATATATTTTATTTTTATATATTAAAAAATTAAAAAAAAAGTATTATGGATTAGTCGTCCAAATGGCTGCTTCATTTCAAAAAATAATATAATAAAGGTAAGGTTATTGATAAAGTTAAAAATTAAGAGATTCAGATTTTATTTTATTTTTTATTGAGTTATTATTTAAAAAAAAGAATAATTGAAATGCACTAGCTAACCACTCAATATTAGATAACATAATTAAATATAAAGTGCAAAATGAAATAAGGTTGTGTTTACATGGCTATGTGAATGAGACGAAGTTGGTGAATGATCCTACTTAACCTTAGATCAGATTCTTCAATTTTGAGAATACAGCCATTAAGTTCCATCTTTTAATTATTAATTGATTCTTCCACTAAATCTCCTATGATAAATTTTGAAGGTGGCATCTAATAATTTACCAGCTACTTATTAATAGGTCATAATAATAATAATAATAATAATAATATAAAAAATATTATTTTTGTTATTAAACTCTTTAGATGAAATTGTTTATTATTAAATTCTTAAAATTGTTAATTTGATTTTATCGAGTTTAATTTTAGCAAAATTGATAAAATTAAATATCTAAATTATTATTATTTCTTTTTTTTTTTTAAAGAAAAGTATAACTATCATTCTTGGGAGTAGGAGCTCAATGTGGTCCTAGGCCTTAGCCCTTTGAGCCTCTTTGACAATACCCAGTGGAGGACCACTTGCAAGGGAAATTGTGCGAGCTTTTTATGTTCCATCTACTACGAACCGAAGACAAATAATGTACGGCCTATATCATTTTTATTTTGTTTAAGTAATTTATTTTAATTTTTTATATAAAATTTGTATTTATCATCCTTCTTCATTTAATGAAAATTTTATCATTTATTTTTTTTAAATAATAATAATATATATATTCAGATGTGGTCACCGTTCAGAAATTATCAATTATAGTTATTGAATTATTAATTTAGATTTAATAAAATTATAAATTTAAATCATAGGATAATTTAAAAGGCAATTTTAAAATTATCAATTTTAATTTGAGTCCTAATTTAAAATGATTTGAAGGGCGATTAAAAAAAAATGATTTGAACTGATTTAAGGGTGGTTTAGAAAAAAATTAAAAGAAAATTTTATTGATTTAAAATTAAGTTATATTTGTAAAAATATTTTAATTTTTTCTTAAAAATCTTTTAATTAAAATAAAAAAAGAAAAAAAAATAAAATTAATTTTATTTAAGAAAAATTTAATAAGAAAATATTTTGACTTGATTAAAAAATTAGAGATGAAATTAATTTTTTTAAAGAAATTAAAAAAGGTGCATGAACTTAATTTTGTCTATATATCTTATTGGGATTTAAAGAAATCAAAGTTATCAATTCTATTGTTTGCCCTTTCTCTAAAACATTATATTATAAATTTGATAATTAAAAAAAGTATATGTAACACCCCTGATTTTTTTATATATTATTATTGGGCTTCGTGTAGGTATCCTCGATTCGCGGAAATTCGACAGTTGACCGGGTCTGCGAAATTCCGGCCAGACAGACCCGTTACCGGAAAAGTCTCCAAATTGGACCGAGGTTTTGGCTAGCCCACCATTGTCATGCATCCCGAGCGCGTTCCCGAAGTTGGAATCGGCAAAGGTAAACCCGAACCTTACTTTTTCGTAATTTTCTAGTGCTTAAATCCATAAAATATTCGTGGTAGCTTAGAAAATTACGATTCTTTTTGCAATAGCTTAGTAATATTTATAAGGACCGCGGGGCAGAGTTTTATAATTTTTAGAGCTTATTTGAGCAGTTTTTACAAAAATGATCAATAATAAGGACTAAATTGAAATTTTGCGTATTGTGATAGATGACTGATTTGATGGGCGGGAGGCGTGTGATATGATTGAACTGTGGATATATGGATTGTGAGTATAGAAGTGTGTTTTGAACCCTTTTGCGAGTTGGGTAGGTCCTAGGTATAGGAAAACTCTGCGGATTTTCTAGTCGACTTAGGACGTAATTGGTCTTTTCTTTGTTTGTATTGAGTCGATTGTATTAAATAATTGTAATATAATTGTCGTGAGTGGATGACCTTCTTCCTCCGCCCGCCCATGAGAATTTGTCGTCAATTTTTTTAGTAAAATATTAATTATAATTGTAAATTCTAAATTATTATATATTCAAAGATGCCCATGCATCACTTATATGCATATATTTATGTAGTTAAACTCTAGGCACGAATTATGTTGCATTCATAATCGTTAATGTGCCATGAATGTTGTTGTGGTAATTTGGAGCAGCAGTGTCGTGCGTTGGCGTGCGTGTGATGTGGTGTGGACTATGGATAGGGCCAGGCGATCCACGGCTTGAGTAATTATTTGGGACCGATCCTTCGAGGGGTAGTCACGGCTTGAGTAATTCGTTGGGACCCTCGATTTGGTTATTAAGTGGAAGTCCGAGCTTGAGTAATTCGGCACCGTGTTGGATTTAAGAGAGTCGTATAGGATCAGCTCCCATATGTTATGATTGATACTACAGGGTGTGTGAGTGCTCCAAATTACCTTTTTGATGTTATGATGTGAAAATGTTGTTAATGTTGCATTTCACTCTACAGGGTACATTAGTTCTAGATAGTTATAGAGATTATGGTTAAAATTGATATTTTACTCTCGAGTCGACGCTCACTCCTGTTCAAAAATTTTTACAGGCCGCAGGAGGATATTTTATTCTGGGTTAACCTGCTTTTATACTTCGCAGGTTGTTTATCGATATTTGTGTAATTTTATTTACTCCTAGAATTTCCGCATGTGTTAGCAGTAATTATTTGAATTTGGTCTGTAATATTATTATCATGTTGGACCTGTAAACTTAATATTTTAAGTCATGTTTGATGGATTGGATGAGGGAGCTGAGCTCCCATTTATTATTATGTTGATGAGTATGTGGAGGGTGAGCTGAGCTCCCCAATTGACTATATATTGTGTTTACAGGTCGGGTGAGTCGAAAACTCCCCGTTGGTAAGTCCATTTTATGGCCGGACTCTGTCCGTTTGTTTTCTTGATATTGGGCCCAAATGGGCCTTAGAGTTGGGTTAATGAACAGTTAGGCTTACTACGGGCCTCGGGGGCTTTAGGCTGGCCCAGGTCCTAGTGCCGGTCCGGCCCATAGGTTGGGTCGTGACAAATGTGGTATCAGAGCGTAGGCATCAGATTCTTAGGGAAAAAAAAATTGTCTAAGTGTTGGGAAGAGTCCACTAGGAGTCACATGCGGAAAAATAGGGTCCACATTCGTCTTGCATTGTCATCTTTGCTTCTAGTTTCTGCTTCATATAATTATGTATAAGTATGGGTTTAAATGGTGTGCCCATTTCGTGTAAGGCACGAGTACATAAAAGTGAGTCTTAAAAGTACAGTTGCCCTAGATAAGGATGAGGATACCACTACTGGCAGTCATCAGTAGATGACCCAGTCAGAATAAGTTTGTGATAATAGAAGATTCAGGAGAGATAAGAAATTAGGAGACCTAGTCCGCAGACGTATCGTAGTAACTATACAATGTTCTCGATGTCCGCTCTGTAGTGCAGATTCTGATCTGATGCACATGAGATTATTGTGTAGAGCTGCGTGCATCCCGTGGTGCTCCATGATGAGGGTGTTTGAGATGGCTTCGCTTTGGTACAGCTTATGCGTAGCGAGTTCTATATTTGCAGAGGAGTTGAGAACTCCTGGCTAAGAGTCTAGAGTTAGAATATTGAAAGGTCACAGTTGGGTGATAACTAGAGTCAGTGACTCAGTTACCCCAGCATGAGCTAGAGTTACATCAAGAGTTGCCATCAGACCAGAGGATCGGACTAGTTGCAAAGTAAAGGTGACACTTATAGAGTGAGAATAGTATACCTTGTGTGTATCAGTATGGAATAAAGTACAACTCTACTACCTAGAGCCTCGAAACTATGAATTGATGATTTATAGAGCTATGATATGATAAAAGAGTCATTAACTTGACATGGTTCTGGCAAGGTGGTAGATGTAGTACCTTTGTTGCAGCAAGTTAGGATATAGTCCTATCTTTTCAGAATGGATCGAAGGTTATTACTGATAATGATGACTTATGGAATAGTGTCCCAGATGGGACTGTAGAGTGTGGTAGAGAGTAGTTGGCTCGGGTATCCTGGAGAGGATACAAGTTCCATTATAGGAATCATATATAATCAGATCACGATGGATGTAAATCCTTTGAATTGGATGACGGGTTTGGGTGCCCGAAATCTTAAGTTTTGGAATTGAGTAAACATGGAAAATAATAATAATAATAATAATAATAATAATAATAATAATAATAATAATAATAATAATAATAATAATAATAATAATAATAATAATAATAAATAAAATTCTCGAGGTAGTAAGGGTATTATGTAAGCTAAAGGATAAGAATAGAGATCATACAATAAAAGTATGACAGTAATTTCTTTGAGTTCCTTTCTAATTTCAAATTATTCAAAACAATAGTATAATCTAATTATAATAGTGTTAAGAGTAATAAATTAACGAAGATAAATCACGAAGGCCAATGGATAAAGAAAGTGCGTAATGAAAGTTTGGGCAATTGATTGCAGATGCAATATAATCTAAATGCTAGTGGAAGTACTAGCTAGAGTGGTCAAAGGACCAAATCTGAGTAGCACAGACATATGATAACGCGATAGAGACTCTGAAGATATAGTTAGCAAGTACAGCTATTATGTTAGGAAGAAGAATGGAACCAGGATAGAATAGTCAAGTTCTATTTTGGGTAAGACAAAGGAAATAAATGAAAGGACAACCTAAAGAGCGCATAATAAAAGGAACAAAGTTAAGATATAGGATAGGCTAAGTGTTATTCTTGGCAAGGAGAATGACAAGGATGGAAAACCCAAAATGGGACCACATTAATGAGAAAAGTGATGGAGGTATGGAATACAATAATAATGAGTAAATGTTAGAAGGTGTGCGATGGTATTGCGGACTACCTAAATAGGTAGAGAAAGAGAAGTTAGTAAGCGATAAGTTGAATAAAAGTCACTAAGGGATCAAATAGGTATGATGAGAGAAAAAGAATGATAGATAATGACACATAGGTTTTAGGTTAGACTTTTGAGATAGTGAGAAGGTAGTTAGAGGTTCGTTATGAATGTCAGCAAACATTTTTAGTCTGATCAACAGAATCACTTTGTAGTGAAGCAATAACGACAGGACAATAGTAGGGGTAGAACGAAAAGTGACAAGTCTGGATGGTTATAAATCACTAGAAAGTTCAAGGATCAAATTAATGACCCTAGATAAGGGTGGAATTAGTGTTGGAAGAATTTATTAGTGAGAGAAATCTTTCAGGAATCAACAAAAGTTAAGGGCACAATAAAAACGATGATAGATATGAATCATAGGTCGAGTATAAGTAAAGTTAATAAATTATAAAATATTATGTCAAGAAGGAAAATGGGACGGGCAAGGGTTCATGCAGATGATACCTTATAGGTAGAGCATAATTGTGCTAGGAGATGATGAAATTTGGAGAGAAAGACCAAGAAACTTAGGTGAAACGTTATAATATGACAATCGGGTGTAGTTGAATATAAGAGGATATTTTCTTTCTTTTCAAGTTTAGCTTGTGCTTTTGGTTCTAGAAGGTTATATAAGGAACAGAAACTGAGTCAAGGAGACCTAGTTATTGAGAGTTTAGTAGGCACAAATTCATACATAATTTCCTGATATGAGAATGACAGTAAGTGCATACCTAGTATTAAGTATGAAAGGACGAACAGAGTAATGACATGAGTTAAATTGAGTTAGCTACTAAGGCTTGCAACTGTTTTAAACTATGAGCTGGAGGAAGTACTATTTATGGATGAGATTCAATAGATGAAATTGTTGCTGATGGGTAATTTGAGGTTGAAGTTTAGAAAGCTATGGGCGATATATGATTATATTAAGGAGAATGAACACGTGAAGTATCTTGTTTGGAATTAAGGCATGACACATATTTCCTACAAAGTGTTAGTTCGGATGGAACTTATAGTTTATGGGGCTCATATTCATCCAGATAAGCAATTTCCTACTAAGGCTGATAGGGAATGATAATGTTCTGATAGTTAAGTTGGAAAAAAGGGGATACAAGAAAAAATTTCTATGGGTAATTATAAGTGTTACATAAGGTGAAGAATGTGCTGGTAGGAGTAAATCATAGGGTTAGAATTCTTGAAGTAATGAAACTAGTATTCAAGATAAGACTAAGAAATAAAAAGAAAGTTAAAGTTGATGATGGGATAGACATCTTTGAAGGAAAAGGTGTAAGGATGAGATAGGACTAAAATTAAGGAATAAGTACAGCATGTTGAAAAGATACCAACAATACCAAAAATAGGAAAAGGGAAGTGGATAAGATGCAAAGGACAGGAAGAGAGCTCGATAGAGTCAGTTATAATGATGAGGATAAGGAGTGTCTAACCACTGCCCCTGTGTTAACACTACCTATGAGCGGTGAAGGATACACCGTGTACTGTGACGCCTCCAGAGTTGGCCTAGGGTGTGTTTTGATGCGGAATGGAAAAGTAGTGGCTTATGCTTCAAGGCAGCTGAAGAGGCATTAGCAAAACTACCCCACCCATGATTTGGAAATGATGGCTGTAGTCTTTGCACTAAAAATCTGGAGACACTACCTGTATGGTGAAGTGTGCGAGATATACACCGACCATAAGAGTTTGAAGTACATCTTCCAACAGAGGGATTTAAACTTGAGACAGAGGAGATGGATGGAGCTTCTGAAAGACTATGATTGCACCATCCAGTACCACCCTGGGAAGGCCAATGTAGTAGCAGATGCTTTAAGCAGAAAATCTTATGGCAGTTTGGCGCACATTTCAGCAGAGAAGAGACTGTTGATTCAGGAAGTACATGAGTTGATGGATCAAGGTTTAATCTTAGATCTTTCAGATGAGGGGGTCTTGTTGGCTCATTTTTCAGTGAGGCCAGACTTGCGAGATAGAGTTAGAGTTTCCCAACACAGAGACAAACAATTAATGAAGATCATAGAAAGAGTACAGCAAGATGAAGGTGGTGAGTTTGGATTTGCCAATGATGGTGCCCTAGTGCAAGGTTCTAGGATATGTGTGCCCGATGTGGACAATCTCAGATATGAAATCATGCGAAAGGCACACTATACACTGTACAATGTCCACCCAGGTTCCACCAAGATGTACCATGATGTGAAAGATAGCTACTGGTGGAATGGCATGAAGAGAGACATAGCAGACTTTGTGTCCAAGTGCTTGACTTGTCAGAAGGTGAAGTTTGAACATCGAGACCGCCGTGAAGCTGCAAGAGCTCCCTATCCCAGAATGGAAGTGGGAAATGATCACTATGGATTTTGTGACTGGGTTTCCTCGTACCACGTGAGGGTATGATTCGATATGGGTAATTGTAGACCGCTTAACCAAATCAGCTCACTTCTTGCCTGTGAATACTACATATTCTGTTGCACAGTACGCCGACTCTACATTTGAGAAATCGTCAGATTGCATGGAGTTCCAACTTTCATAATATCTGACAGAGGGCCCCCAGTTCACTTCTCGATTTTGGAGAAAGTTGCAGGAGGCACTTGGCACACAGTTGAACTTCAGTACGGCTTTCCACCCTCGCATGCATGGATGGGCCTGCGAAGGACAATCCAAACACTGGAAGACATGCTTCGCATGAGTGTTTTGGATTTTGGAGGTCGATGGGATGATCAACTAGCTTTGGTGGAGTTTGCCTACAACAACAGTTACCATTCCAGCATAGGAGTAGCACCCTATGAGGCACTATATGGAAGAAAGTGTAGGTCTCCTCTGTGTTGGACAGAAATGGGAGAAACGAGGGTGCATGATATAGACCTAGTGTAGTACACTTCAGAGATAGTTCCTTTAATCAGGGAACGATTGAAAACAGCTTTCAGTAGGCAAAAGAGTTATGCAGACCCCAGACGGAGGGATGTGGAGTTTGCAGTGGGCGACTATGTATTCCTGAAGGTTTCTCCAATGAAGGGAGTCATGATATTTGGAAAGAAGGGCAAGTTGGCACCTTGGTATATTGGACCTTTTGAGGTTACTGATAGAGTTGGAGCAGCTTGCTCACCGGTTGGAACTACCACCCAACCTTTCTCACGCTCACCCCAGATTTCACATCTCCTCGCTCAGAAGTACATCCTAGATCCTCCCCATGTACTACGGCAGGATGTAATAGAGCTAAAAGAGAACTTGACCTTTGAGGAGCAACTCAGAGCCAGAGTGGACTACCAAGTGAGACAGCTAAGATCAAAACAGATCCCTATGGTTAAGGTTTTGTGGAGGAGTCAGCCAGTGGAAGAGTGCACCTGGGAGTCAGAACGGGACATGCGTAGCAAGTACCCTTATCTGTTCAATGTGTAATCATGTACTTTATTCTGCCTTGTGTAAAATTCGAGGACGAATTTTCTGTAAGGGGGGAAGAATGTAACACCCCTGATTTTTTTATATATTATTATTAGGCTTCGTGTAGGTATCCTCGATTCGCGGAAATTCGACAGTTGACCGGGTCTGCGAAATTCCGGCCAGATAGACCCGTTACCGGAAAAGTCTCCGAATTGGACCGAGGTTTTGGCTAGCCCACCATTGTCATGCATCCCGAGCGCGTTCCCGAAGTTGGAATCGGCAAAGGTAAACCCGAACCTTACTTTTTCGTAATTTTCTAGTGCTTAAATCCATAAAATATTCGTGGTAGCTTAGAAAATTACGATTCTTTTTGCAATAGCTTAGTAATATTTATAAGGACCGCGGGGCAGAGTTTTATAATTTTTAGAGCTTATTTGAGCAGTTTTTACAAAAATGATCAATAATAAGGACTAAATTGAAATTTTGCGTATTGTGATAGATGACTGATTTGATGGGCCCAGGAGGGGCTGTGTGATATGATTGAACTGTGGATATATGGATTGTGAGTATAGAAGTGTGTTTTGAACCCTTTTGCAGGTTGGGTAGGTCCTAGGTATAGGGGAAACTCTGCCGGATTTTCGGTACGACTTAGGACGTAATTGGTCTTTTTCTTTGTTTGTATTGAGTCAGATTGTATTAAATAATTGTAATATAATTGTCAGGTGAGCCGGGACAGCCTTCTTCCTCCGCCCAGCCGCCACAGTAATTTGTCGTCAAGTTTGTGAGTAAAATATTAATTTTAATTGTAATTTCAATATTATTATATATTCAGCATGCCCATGCATCACTTATATGCATATATTTATGTAGTTAAACTCTAGGCACGAATTATGTTGCATTCATAACTGTTAATGTGCCATGAATGTTGTTGTGGTAATTTGGAGCAGTGTGCGTTGGCGTGCGTGTGATGTGGTGTGGACTATGGATAGGACCAGGCGATCACGGCTTGAGTAATTCGCTGGGACCCGATCCTTCGAGGGGTAGTCACGGCTTGAGTAATTCGCTGGGACCCTCGATTTGGTTATTAAGTGGAAGTCCGAGCTTGAGTAATTCGCTGGCACCAGGTTGGATTTAAGAGAGCTGTATAGGGGATTAGCTCCCATATATTATGATTGATACTACAGGGTGTGTGAGTGCTCCAAATTACCTTTTTGATGTTATGATGTGAAAATGTTGTTAATGTTGCATTTCACTCTACAGGGTACATTAGTTCTAGATAGTTATAGAGATTATGGTTAAAATTGATATTTTACTCTCTGAGTCGAACGCTCACTCCTGTTCAAAAATTTTTACAGGCCGCAGGAGGATATTTTATTCTGGGTTAACCTGCTTTTATACTTCGCAGGTTGTTTATCGATATTTGTGTAATTTTATTTACTCCTAGAATTTCCGCATGTGTTAGCAGTAATTATTTGAATTTGGTCTGTAATATTATTATCATGTTGGACCTGTAAACTTAATATTTTAAGTTATGTTTGATGGATTGGATGAGGGAGCTGAGCTCCCATTTATTATTATGTTGATGAGTATGTGGAGGGTGAGCTGAGCTCCCCAATTGACTATATATTGTGTTTACAGGTCGGGTGAGTCGAAAACTCCCCGTTAGTAAGTCCATTTTATGGCCGGACTCTGTCCGTTTGTTTTCTTGATATTGGGCCCAAATGGGCCTTAGAGTTGGGTTAATGAACAGTTAGGCTTACTACGGGCCTCGGGGGCTTTAGGCTGGCCCAGGTCCTAGTGCCGGTCCGGCCCATAGGTTGGGTCGTGACAGTATAAAAGAGAAAAAAAAATTAAAGTAGAGGGTATGAAAATTTTATTAAGGATATAAAATAATAATATAGTAATTGAAATAGTATTTAAAATTTTAGTGAGCGTATAAAATAATAAAGTAGGATAATTAAGAAAGTATTGAGAATTAAAAAAAATGTAGAAAATAATTGTTTAGAAAATTTAAAAGAAATTGAGAAAATATTGAGAATTAAAAAAAATTATAGAGAATAATTATGTAGAGAATATAAGATTTATATTAATGAATTAAGAGTGGGGTAGGATATTTATTGAATTTTTTATATTTAAACTATTGATTTGGTTCGATTCAAAATTATAGATTCAATCCGATTTGAAACTGTAGATTCACGATTCCTAAAAAATATAAATCTAAACTAAACTGCATAACAGCAGTTTCAATTCGATTAGAAGTCGGTTCCAATTTTAACCGAACCAGTTCCAGCTTAATTCATATTTAAAATCAGACCGTCGTGATCACTCTTATATGTGTTAATATTTGAATATTTAATACCTAAAGTCTTAATTTTTCAGGTAAAGAATATAAAATATGACATATTGTGGATATTCAAATTAAGCTTATATATTATAATTTAAATGTTTATATGGTCCAACTGAAACTATTTAAATTCTTAAGCATTGGATTTTTACACGTAACGTAACATATGGTTGGAGAGATTTTAAGGAATTCATAGGTTAGTTTAAAATTCACCATTTAAATCCATGGATTTCACAAAATCCTTCAAAATGAGGGATTTTAAAATTCCTTATAAAAGGTTGAATTTTGTAAATATTTTTCTTATTCTAAAAATTTCCTTACATATCTAATGAGGAGATTATATTAATTTAGACAGTTATATAAACCATAAATTTTAGATTTTATGAATTTTGATGAATTCTATGGATGTGCTCAATCCAAACGTCACCTAAAAATGTTTCCAAAATTTAGAACAATGCTTATTGAGAAAGTAGAAATCTAGTCTAACTGCAATTCTTGAGTGTTTGTTTACTAAAAAAGTAAGAGACGTTGAGAGAGCGGTGAGGGAATTTTCTGGTGCTTTCTCAATTGTTTCACATTTGACTTCTGAGCACTTCTCACATTATTAGTTCAGTACATAAATTAAGGAAAGACTTACCCTTCCTTTTAGGTGGGTTTCGATTGTATATATGGCATTTTGCTTTATACTTTTGACAGATTGCTGTTTATGGCTAAGGCTCTTTGGAGATCTGTTTGTGTGCTGGTTTCTTGCAGGATGGGATGCTTTGTGAGTTTGGTATGGCATGTATTGTTGGCTTAAGAGGAGAGGGAGGTATATTAGGGAGTCCGTCGACTAAAGCGCCTTAAGACTGACACAAGGCTATGACAGACCAAAATGCCTTAGACCTTGGTGTGTTAAGCTTGTCTTTTCCTGCTAGTGGATGTTGTAGTTGGAGAGCGTATTGTATTCATGGTTCGGCAGAAGGCTGAGTTTTTTTTACCGCAGCTCACGTTAGGAAGGTACGCGGCTTTACTTTGCCTATTGCTTCTGTTTTTTCCTCATTCAGTCATTGTGCTAGCTCTAATTTTGGGTGTCCGGCAAAGTTACTATGGTATCTTTAGATCGATTGGTTGCTTGTGGGTTTCAAGATCCCTAGTGATGCTGTCTGGTAGCTTGGGTTATTTTGGTCTCCAACGTGCTAAAGGGTCTTTGGTAGTTTTGCTTTAATGGGCTGGATTTTTCTGGGCTAAGTGTCTCTGTTGGGGTTAGTTATGAACCTTGTTTTCCTGTTTTAAAACTCTAGCACTCTTGTCCGATGGGCTTGGTCATGCAAAGTTTACATATTAAAAAAAAAATAATAAAATAAAAAGCTGGCATAATAAATGCATAATAATTTCCTGGCAGGTTTGTTTTGTCCTTTCAGCATATCAAAGTTTTTCTCCCAAATTTTGTTAGCTTATCATCTTGACTTCTTCAGTTTGATTGCTCTGAAACCCTTTCCAGTTTTCTCATCATTAATATTATTGTGGATAATTTTGATTCTTGGGAAATTTCAGGAGAAAATGAGAACGTAAACCTGAAATTCGATTAATAATTAACACAAAAACTGGATTTTGCAGGATTCCATATAGTGGCCATACGTGGGACTTTGAGATAATTGATAATTGATTAAGTTTAAAAATAAAATCAGTACGAAAATTGGGAATTGACTTTGTTTTTAATTAGTTAGATTTCTTATTATATATCGATAAGCGTAGAGATGCAGAGCTAAGCCACATGCTTGGCCTCACCAAAATACATTGTTCATCAAATTGAACAGACTCCACAAGTAACATAAACATAAATATAACCGAACAACGTAGCTGCAGCCATATATAATAATTAATTATTTCAAGCAAGGATATCCTCTATGTGTTTGCCTTCCAATTTGGATTTCTCAATGTCCTTTAATGCCTTCTCCTTAGCCAATTTCTTAAGCCTGGCTAGCTCAAGGTCCTTGCTCATCTTCCTCCTATACATCTCTGCAAATGTAATTGGCTCCTCTAGCACTGGCTTTACTCCATCTTCGATCTTCAGAGGATAAACTGTTGCTTCTGGTGCTGGGTTCTGGAATGTGGCTATGGATAACCTGCTGCAATTCGAGTTCACCACTGCTTGGTGGTCCGCATTTTTGAATCTCCCATTGCTTAGGTACTGCATCACATTAATAGCAAAACCAGCAACTCCATTGGGTCAAACAGGCAATTGCTCAAGTGTATTGGAACACATTGTTACACGTAGCAATACCATAAACACTAATTTTTTATTTTTTCACTTCATAATTTAATTAGGGAGAGAGAGAAAAGTAAAATGGGAAATAATTGTTGTACTTACGTGACCATGATCTCCAAGATTGACGACAAAGGCACCTTCAACAGGCTGAACAGTGATCCAAGTCTTTCCATCATCCCTGGTAGCCTGGAGACCCCCCACCTGGTCCTGGAGCAAGAGGGTGATGGTTCCTGGATCAGTGTGGCGTTTGAGTCCAAGAGTGAGGTCAGGTTGGGGACATTTTGGATAGAAATTGACTACAACTTTCTGATCCATGTCGACACATGCCTTAGTCAAGGCCTCTTTCTCTAACCCCATGGCTTCTGATAAAACTTCCAGGAGCTTGCAAGCAAGTCCCATTAACTTCTCACTGTACTCCTCAGTCACTCCTCTCCATCCCTCGGGCTTGTCGGGCCATCTTGAATAGTCTCTGGTGCGAAGTGGGTATGAGAAATATGTCACTATTTCACGCCAATCTTGCACTGCCTCTCCCTGCACAAAAACACTACGCTTCAGATTTCTTTTCCTTTTTTTTTTTTAATTTTTTTTGAAAAAAAGCATTTGGATCAAGTTAATCATCTAGGGTCGGAGATTGATTTTCCTTGTATTCCATTATTTAAGCACAGTGAGTACAGTAATTGAAAATGTCTTTTCACTGTTGCATTATCATTATTATTAAATAGTATTGTCAGGGCGGTACAGTACTGAAACATTTAAAGAATTACGTCTCTCTGTCTGTCTGTCTCTCTCTCTCTCTTCCATTATTTAACAGTATCGGTGCATATCGTTCCATGTCTAACTATTTTTTCCCCTAATAGCTTTCATGTCTGTCTACTTCCAAAAAAAAACCAAAGAAAGAAAACAATGCTTTGATGTAATTCTTTTATCAAATTAATTGTGGTAAAAAAAAAAAATCACAAGGAAGAAAGGATATCATATTGTGTAGCAGTATATCAATATAACATAAACCTCAATATGTATGCATGCAAGGAAAGAAGGATTTTTCTACCGCAGAAGAACATTCTAATTTTTATTTCATATAAAATCTTAACAGCATTAGCGAATTATAATCTTAGAAATATGTCAACGACCTAAAGTTCTTAAAATTTGAAATTATTTTCCTCTTTAATACGGTGGAAACTGGGGAATAAAAAATTGTAAGAAAAACCGAAGAGTAAATAATTAGAATTTTTCTTTAAATGGAAATGCAAAATTTATTAGCAAAATATATGAATTTCACAATTCTTACCCCTATATATAAATATAAATATATAATTAATTATAGTTGGAAAATTAACAACGGGCGCATCTACCTGTCAAAGCCATAACTTGAACATCGTCTTTCTGATGAAAACGACATACGTTTAGTATCATGTATGCATGTTCTTGACCCTTTTCGCTGACTAAAGAGTACAGACCATCAAAAAGGCTTAAAAGAAAAGTTAATACCTGTAAATGGCTAGAGACGATGAAGCCACCCTTCTTCCCGCCGGACATGTCAAAACGAAGCTTCTCCTCCGACGGCAAGGCAAAAAACTCCTTAGCAAGAAGAGTCATTTCAGATATAAGCTTAGCATCAACACCATGATCAACGACCTGAAAAATCCCCCAGTCTTCACATGCTTCAACTATTTTCTTGCATATCTCAGCTCTCTTCCCACCAACATCATCTATCCCAGATAATGAAATCACTGGAATTTGGTCGCTGAATTGATTGTAAGCCACTTTTGGACGCTCATCTTCGTCTCGGACGAAGCTTTCCTGCAGGGTTTTCTCCTCAGCGAGGGCTGTAAGAGTCGTAGGAGCCATTGAAAATGGTTAGAAGAGAATGATTTTGTTGGTTGGCGTTTAAGAGAAGAAGGGGAGAGGTAATTCTTTAATTTGTGAATTGTGATTATAGGTAGAAGAGAGGTTGTGTATATATATCATGGGGCTTGGAGACAGCAGGTTAGCGGGGGAGGGTGGAGGAAAATGTGGCAGCTTGCCCAACTACCTCCCTAAGCGCGTGATATGACGTATGAGGTCATTCTTTTATCTGCCAATCTATCTCTCTGTAAGGTAATGGGTTTAATTTTATTTTTATAATTAATCTATTAATATTATAAATAAATTAAAATTTTTATATTGCAGTGATGTGATCAGATATTACAAGAAGACCATATATTCAGTGTTTCTTCTATTAAAAGAAAAAAAAAAAGAATATTCGTGTTCATATCAAGATTAAATAATTAAAAAAATTCATTTTAAAAAGAAAAAAAATTATTTTTCTAGTATTTTTTTTCTATGATTGGAATCCTAGTTCAATTAAGCCAATTCCATTTAATTTTAAAAATTTCTCATTAATGGTTTATCTTATTTTATCTGATAAATTAACAAGAAAATTCAGTTCTTATCGTTGGTTAAAAATTTGACATAAGTATCCATAAAAAAGAAAGAAATAAGTAATAGCTATTTAATTTGTTTTGGAAATTAACATTAATTAAGTAGGTTGTGGATCCTAACAGGGATTCTTCTCAAAGCCATAAGTTTTTAATTCCAATCAATATCTCTTCTACCACCTTATTTAAATATAAGAATATTGTACCATAAATCCAAATATACATATATAAAAGATTGCGTATAATCTAAGCATGAGAGAAACAAATGGAGTAACAATAATAATAGTTTAGGGGTGTAAAGCTTGCACGTACAAGTGGTTGTGGCAATTAATGAATTGTCTTTTATTGCTGCATTTTGGCAATAATTGGCATCACCGATGGATGGCAATTGGTAAATACCCTTAAAAATAAACTCTAACTCAAATTTAATTAATTTTTTAAAATTTAAATTTATTGATTAAAATTTATTATCAACCACTCAATTTATCTCAAACTCAATTATTATTATAACAAAAATATCTGAATTCATTTAATTTTTTATATTTTAAATAATAATCTATCTAAAAATTTGTTTTTTATTAATAATTTATATTTTAAAATTTCATATTTCTATAAAATACTTAAATTTTATTTATTTAAAATAAAATATAAAATTTATAAATATTATTATAAAAAATATATTTTATATTTAATTAAATATTTATATAAATTAGTTTGAATAACGGATACCCAATATGTAAAACTCGAATTCAAACTCGTTCAAGTATTATTTATCAAATTTAAACATGTCCTAAATCTGATTATATAGTACTTAAAATTCATTTTATTAGAGTTCAATCTAATCAAGTACCCGCAAAAATTTAATCCATTGTGATCCATAACAAATGATCATAGATTTGTATATGTTGTATATTAACATTTAATTATAATATTTAAATACTGACTATTGTGACTATTAATTATTCATAATTTCTATTTTTTATGTTGCCAAATGTCTCAATTTAATTATCAATTGATTGAGTAATCACTAAATGCTGGAGAAATCCAACAAGATTAGTATAATTGATAAAGATTTTTTTTAATAAAAGCTTTTTCTCTTATTAATTATGTTTTGAATCAATTAAAAAATAATTTAAATTTATTTATTTTAAATATATTATGTCCATGTAAAAATATACTCTAAAATTATTTTAACCTTCAAGCCAGTCCAGCAAAAGAAGAGATGAATTATGCCAGATAGGCAGCAAGTGGTGATCGACGAGGTAAATAAATTACTGAAAGCAGGAATGATCAGAAATGTCAAATATCCAACATGGGTGGCTAATGTGATTTTGATTAAAAAAACTAATTGTAAATTGCAAATGTATGTTGACTTCACTAATCTCAACAAGGCCTGACCTAAGGATCATTACCCGCTGCCCTTAATAGATCAATGCAGATGTGACCTCATAACATGCTGTTTGTTCATTGGTGGATGCCATTTTAGGATATCACCAAATTAAGATGGATCCAAAGGATGAAGAGAAGACCGCATTCATCACTGATTTGGGGGTATACTGCTACAAGGTGATGCCGTTCAGTCTAAAAAAATGCTGGGGCTACCTATCAGTGCTCAGTAAACAAAATGTTCGAAGAACTAATTGGGAAAACAGTGAAAGTTTATGTTGATGACTTGATCATTAAAAGCAATAGAATGGAAGACCATGCCAGAGATATTGCAGAAGCCTTTGACATCCTCAACAGAGTTGGTATAAATTTAAATATAGAAAAGTGTACTTTCGGGGTCAAGGTCGGCAAGTTTCTAGGATACATGATATCAGAAAGAAGAATTGAAGCAAACCCAAAGAAGATCTGACCTATCATGGACATGCAGCCACCTAAAAGCATCAAAGAGATCCAAAAGTTGAATGGTCGGATAACAGTTTTAGGGTGGTTCATGCCTTGTTTGGCTCGAACATGTTTGCCTTTCTACCAAGCACTAAAAGTAAAGATGCAATTTAAGTGGGGCAAAGAATGTTAAGTAGCTTTTAATGAATTAAAAGCATCAAAGAGATCCAAAAGTTGAATGGTCGGATAACAGTTTTAGGGCGGTTCATGCCTTGTTTAGCTCGAACATGTTTGCCTTTCTACCAAGCACTAAAAGTAAAGATGCAATTTAAGTGGGGCAAAGAATGTTAAGTAGCTTTTAATGAATTAAAAGATTTTTTAACTAACCCACCTCTCATTGACTTGCCCAAGCGGGACAAAATCTTATTTTTGTATCTTGCAGTCACTAAAGAAACAGTGAGTTTCATTAATTTATTATACCGGCTAGGTTTTAAAAGCTACAAAACTCAATTACTTCACAATTTTAAAAAATATTATAATAGTACTTATTTGTTACATTAATATTCAGGTTTTTTTTTATATATATATATAGTTTCAAAATATTAAATAAATATAATTGAACGGTATTTTTTAAAAATATTAAATGAAAATTGAATTTATTGATTAAGAGATTGTTTTATTCTTAAATCAGGTAAAAAATAGCTCTAAACAAAATTAATATTTTAACATATTTTAAAATGTCACAGGAACAAATACTTAAAATATCGAGCATTATAATGACATATCGTGATTTAAGATGAGTTATATGTGTGGACGTCTGCATTTGTTGCTGCTCTAGCCAATTGAGGTGTTTTATTATAGGAGAGGGGCATGTAAAGGAGTCCACCAGTTGACATCGACCCAAGGTTAAGAGAGACTGAAACGCTTTGGATCTCTACGTTTAAGGTCGCCTTCTCCTCCTTAAACGTTGCTATTGGCTGGATTTGTTAGTATTATTAATGTAGATGATTGGGTGATCTGCTTCTGGAAACTAGTAGTTTTCAAGTAATCTTGTTACTGATTTGTTGCTTATGGTCTTCTTCCCCTCTCATCCGCTCCAGCTTTGACTCTAGCAGTTCGGTGGTGCTACAGAGTTATTTTGGTTTGGTTTTGTTTCTTTTGTGCTAGATTATTTAGGGTTTCCAATTTTTAGGTTTGGGAATTTGTATGGTGTTGAGATTTATGGGTTTAATTTGTATTTAAATCTCATGTAATTGACCCAATGGACCATGTTAATGTAATTCTTGCATATTAAAAAAAAATAATTTATATATTTTTCTAAAAACAATATGTATATATATATATATATAAACAAAAATAATTTCATATTAAGATATTGTATTTAAAAGGTTTGATCAACCGCCTAACAAGTCAACGTGATTAAACAACCCCACAGGTAACTAGATTGGTAAAGATTATTTGGTGAGTTAAGTCGAGTCACGTGACTTTCATCACCTAATTAGTGCGGTCCTCCGAGTAGTCGTTCACGTGGCTACCCAACCGGGCCAACTACGCCGAAGCAATATATGGGCGTAGTTGCGTAAATTTTATTTTAGTTTTTTTGCTAAGCATTCTCCCTATTTTCGTTAACAAAAATTTTTAATTTTTAAAGTATTTTACTTTTTTTTTAGTTGATTAATTAACCCTTCATTTCTTATTTTTTAAAATAATGTTAATATTATTAAATTAAAAATCATTAAAATATTTTAATATTCATGATTTTGAAAATAATTTTAATGTTATTAATTAAATTTTTAGTTAAAATATTATATTAACAGCTTTAGCTTTCCATGTATATATATATATATATATATATATATATATATATATATATATATATATATATATATATTGTTTTCATCATCATTCGTTTGTAATCACACACGTATGTATAAAGGAATAACCAGTCTCAAAAATTAAAATTTTAAATAATTAAAAATTTATTAAAAGTTTTTAGTACATAAATAAAAAAGTTTTGGATAAATAGATAACTAAATTAATTAATGAGCATTATATCTAAATTTAAGTGGTTTAATTACTCATTAATAATTCTCATTTAATTAGGGTATTTAATTTAACTATTGAATATAAATATCTATTAATAATTAATAGTAATTAATGTATATCAAAGTGTTTGGTAAAATTTTATCTAGCTATTACTCTTACTATATAAAATGATTAATAAAGTTATATATTATATAATTAATTTTATTATTAAAATAAATATATAATTTTAATTTATTATATTATATTTTTTTATTTTATTATTAAAATAAATAAATAATAATCAAATAATTTTAAAATTAATTATAAAATAATAAAAAGTAATTATTATTAATAAAGAAAAAATTTTATAATTTTATAATAAAAAAGTATTTTTTTTATAATATATAATAACCAGAAAAAAATATTTTAATAAAGTTACGGCAAGCCCAACATGTCATAATTGATGCTGGGTGTATAAATCGGATTAGGAATGCTTAATGTTACTAAAAAATAAAAATAAATAAAAAATAACACTTGCTCATCACATCAGCTAATAGGTGATAAGATCGTGGTTCAAAGGTTATTTTTATAATTACATTTTCATAATTTACATTATAATACTATAATTAGGCATTTTATACAACATATAAATTATGACCTATATGGGCCCTATCTACATGTATTGCTAAGGAGGTGACAACCTTGAATACTTTAGACACTTATGCATATTAGAACTCTAAAATTTCTGTTTAATATTCGTTAGACTTTACCTTCAGTGCCTGCACAAGGAAACAAATCCATCGCGCTAAGCATTGCTGCTTAGTGGTGCAATAATATAATAAGAAAATAAAATACAATAAAAAAAGAAATTGATCAAAATTTGGATACTCTGAAATTTAATCTAATTTCATATAATACTGCTAGTATTAACTATCCTTTGTTCTAATTTATTCATCTTCAGCTGCGCTCAATTCTTTCATAATAATTAAATTTTAATATCGTTCCAATTCATTTCAATTCTTTCTGCTAAATAACTAATTTAATTTATTTTAAATATTCTTACTCATTTATTTAATTGATAATATTTTTAGTTGCTAATTCTTAACTTATTTCAATAAATTTCACTGCCTAAGTAACCTATGACAGGCTGGCTAAACTAGATAACGGGTCATTGGCACTGAACACCGCGGTGCCTCGGGCCGTCATACCATGGGATGTGGAACGTCAACCACGTATACAATCAGAATGGCTAAAGAGCCATGATAACACATAATCAGGTATAAAAGCCATGACATAAAGCCATGAGTACGGGCATAAAGCCATGAATACAAGCATAAAGCCTTTCGCAGTACTGCTAAAATAATACCCTATTGGTATGCCAATCTATCCAATCTGACACACGTGTCTAGGCAATACATGGACACATAAGTACCATTAAGTGTTAATATGTTTTGTTTTATTATTTCATTATTTCATTATAAGCCCCAATAATAATTTATAATATTTCAATTCTATTCCTAGCGGAAATATAAATTTTTAAAATATAATTCTACATAATTTATGCATTCATTATAATTTATACATTCATTTGATCATTTATATGATCACAATTCATATCAATTATTCTTCTATACTATTGTACTCAAAGCACTTTTCCTTTCTACAATAATGAGAATTAATGTCTCATTCATACATTAGCATGATCCATTTATTCATTACACTATTTATATAACTTATTATTTACAATTTAAGTTTTGGTCCTTTGCATTAATATTATTAAGGTTACATATTTCAAATATGTCTTCAAATCCATACAATCTCATTCATGCTCAAATCACATAAGTAAAATTTTCAAATTTTATTAATTTACATAATTTCATAATTTTCATGATATATAAATTAATTACATATGAAAAAGCTAATTTATTAATTTACATCACATTCTTATTAATTACCTGTTCATAATATACATTACAATACAATATCTAAGCATTTTATACAAAATATAAAATATAATCTATATGGGCCCTATCTATATGCATTGCTGAGGAGGTGACAACCTTGAATACTTCAGACACTTCTTCATATTAGAACTCCCAAAATTTCCAGTCAAACGTCCATTGGGTTCTAGCTTCAGTACCTGCGTGAAGGAGACAATCCCATATCGCTAAGCATTGCTGCTTAGTGGTGCAATAATATAACAAGGAAATAATATACAAATAAAGAAAGAACGAAGCATAATTTGAATATTTAAGAATCAATTTAATTTAATACAATGTGTCTAATAATAATTATCTTTTGTTCTAATTTGTTCCGCTTTGGAAGCGTTTAATTCCTAAATTCACAGTGATAATGTACAATACACAGAATTAATAAAAATACTCAGTTTATATTCATATGGCAATAGAAGGTACTTTTAAAATATTTAGTTAAATTATACCTATTTTTGCAACTCTTTTATCATTTTACTTAATAATTTTTATGTGGTTTGGATCATTTCATAATTCTAACTAATTCTTTTGAAGTCTTATTAACTCATTTATTTGATTTTTAATATTTTTAATTACTAATAGTCTTAATTTTTTTCAATAAATTACACTGCCCAAGTAACCTACGACAAAGTCGACTAAAGCGATAACAGTCGTTGTACTGGACACCGCATGATTGCCTCGGGCCGTCATACCATGGGACGCAGAACGTCAACCACGTATGCAGTTAGTATGGCTAAAAAGCCATGATAACACATAATCGGGCATAAAAGCCATGAATGTTGGTATAAAGCCATGAATGCGGGTATAAAGCCATGAATACGAGCACAAAGCCATGAATACAGGCATAAAGCCTTTCGCAGTACTGCTAAAACAATACCCTATTGGCATGCCAAACTATCCAATCTGACACACATGTCTAGGCAATACAAGGGCACATAATATCATTAAATATTAATATATTGTATTTTATGACTTCATTATTTCATGATAAATTTCATAATTTATACATTCATCATAATATTCATACATTCCTTACATCATTCATATTGATCACAATTCATAACAATGGTGTTCATATACCATTGTACTCAAAACGTTCTTCCTTTCCCTTATAAAGAAAACTAATGTTCCATTCATATTTTCATGTGATTCATTTATTCATTACAATATTTATATGGATTCATAACTCATACAAGGTGTTATTATCTTATTTGTAATGGAAACAAAGATCCTAATGTAAACCTCATCCCATTTATACTCAACAATCCATCTAGGTTAATTTTATTTCATATTCAAGTGGTATCACTCATGTTTTATTAGACCTACTAGTAATGGGAATACAAATTTTAACTATATACTCACATAACTTAAATGTTCATTAAGTCATTTAGGTGAATTACTATTTCTATTCCAAGTAATCCATGAATGTTTCATGGATTCCAAATTTCATACCTTAATTTCCTCTACCAATTTAGTTATTATACTTTGTGTCTTTGTATTACTATTCACATTACTATTCACTCAAATTGTTGACTTTTTAATACATAATAAATTTATTGAACCTAAGTTCACCAAGATACCACATTTTGCATTTTATTTTTGTTGGTATTGATTTCCTATACCATTTCAAAGCTTATCATATGTTATTCAAAATTTTCAGATTTCATGCCCTAGGTTTACCATTCCATTAGTCATTTTTGCAGTGGGAATTTGGAAAAATGATCAACATGAAAGTTGTTCTTTATTTTGTCTAGTTGAATTTCTTTTTTTGGATCACTCCATTTGGAGTTTTGTAACTCAAGTTATGGTCATTTTACCATAACTGGCCGGAGTGACCTGTACCCAGATTTTCTGGGCAATTTGGTTCTGCCAGATTTGGTGACCTAAGTTTGGTTGGCAATTTGACTAGGTTATGATCAGAATTTGAATTTTTGTTCTTCATGAAAGTTGTTGGTCTATATCTCATCTTATTTCTGGTAAACTTTCAGGTCAATTGGACCTTTCTACACTGAGTTATGGCCAAATGACCAAACACTGTTCATTTGGTCATTATGCCCAGGCAGACTGCAGGTCACCCGGATTAGGGCAAACTTTTGGTCCACTTGGTTTGGTTTTCTGGGCATGGTTTCTTCACCAAAGTTGTGCCATTATGTGTCTAGTTTCATGTCCAATTGGATTTGCACCAATTGAACCTCTATAATTCAAGTTATTGCTGCCCAAACCTACTGGACTCATGCCTAGTCCTGCAGGTCACCAAGGGCAGCCCATTCACTCAATTTCCTCATGTCACTCATTTCTAGACCAGAAATGGGCCTCCACCTTATTAATTTCTACATGTAACTTCATTAAATCAAAGCATGCTTAATCATTTTTCCTCTAAAATTTCTAGCTCATGCAATATAAATGTTACTAGAATGAATAGTGCACTCGATTACAATCGATTATCTGAAATAGGGTGCAAAAATAATCACCATAATTTATAGAAACAAGATTTCAAGACCATATTTTCCAGAAATCAACCTTCATATGTTTAACTCAATCTCCAATTGGAATCACATCAAAATCAGATCGGAAATTGCAGAACTAACTAAAAAGGTGCAACCTGTCCAGAATCCAGTACATGCAGGATAGTAGTAAGAAAATGCAAAAATATCAACTAGCAGCTACCACAATTAGCTCTTGGCCATAACTACAAGGTTTTAGAGCATTCAATAAGCGTTTCAAGGACTCAAGAATCACATCATTTCGAGTTTTGTGGCTCTAGTTATGATTTATTGAAGGTGGCTGTCCTGTTGCAGGAAATCAGCAGAACAGAGTCCAAATCTGAGCACTAAAATGTTTTGTCCTCAAACCCTAACCTAACATTAGAATCAGGTATGCCATAAAACTACAAAGTTTTAGAACATTCCTTATGGTTTCTTTTGACATAAAAATCACCCTGATCTGAGATCCCTAACTCTAGTTATGAATTTTTAAAATTTATTGTTCAAGCATATACTGTACAGATTCCAGATTTTCACTCATCTATAATTTCCTATGGCACCTGGTTGTAGGATTTACTAATTTCTTTCATAAAACACAGAAATAACTATAAGTTAAAGCACTAACCTTTGTGTGTGTCAACCCAAGCTTGAAGAAAAATCTTTCTCTCCTTTTCTTTTGCTGCCTTAGGCTTGTTTTAGTTGCAAGGAGCAATTTTTGTGAAATCAACAAGTGATTTTATGGTGTGTTTACAAGGAACTTTTAGAGAGAAGTAAAAGCATCCATGGAGAATAGAGAGGGAGAGAGTTTCGGCTGGTTGAAGAAGAAGGGCAGCAGATTGTTGTTTTTCATTTTAACTCATTTTATCCCTTTTTAATTAGTTTATAAGGTGTGTGTTACAATATGATTGGTAGAGGACTTTTAATGACACAATAATGATGCCATAATTTATATTTTATTTTATTTTTTTTTCTACTCATTTTCAATTAAATTTTTAACAATATTTATTTATATTTTAGATCATAATAATTATTTACTTAATTGGACAAGTCGGTCAAAAATCACCTCTGAAGGTGAAATGACCAAAATGCCCTCCGTTTGGCTTAACAGACTAAAATTATCTGTATCGATTGAAAAAAAAATTTAAGCATTTCTTTGGCATTCTAATGCCATAAGAACCTCAATGATCCTTCTCTGGAGTCCCAAAAATTATTTTATAATTTTTTCCCCGAGTCTAGGGCTCCTAGTTGCGAGAACTGCAACTTCTCACTAGGTTACCCATCGCTAGGGCACCGGCTCATTTAACTTGGTTGTATTTTATTTCTAAAATTTTTCCTAAATTTTTATTATTAATATTTGAGTTATTTATGACTCCTCACTCTAGTCTAATTATTTTTCCAGACGTTCTAGCTGTCCGAACCGACACCGGTCATCGGAACAGTAGAATGAATGGAATTGCTACAGTGAGGGTGTTACATGGTATTTTGGGGTTGCTATTCATTGCACTATTCAAGTCAAAATATTGACTTTTTCAAGCTTAACAAGTATGTTAATTCTAATTACACCCACACACCACATTTTTGAGAGTTAAGTTTGTTGGCATTGATTGTCATTTCAATTTCTAAGCCTCCGAAGAAAAATTGAAAATTTTTAGTTTTGAATCACTGTTTTCTACTGTTCTATTGGTTTAGTTACTATAGAAATTTAACTAAGTGTCATTCATCAAAGTTATTTTTTTATTGTGTCTACTTTATTTTCCTTTTCGAATCACTCAATTTGGAGTTTTATAGCCCAAGTTATGCTTATTTTTCTAAGGCTGGCTAGATTGGTAACAACCCAGAAATTCTGGAAAATTTCTGGTTCTGGCAGTTTTGGTGACCCAATTTTGGGTGACAATTCGACTTGGTTATGGGTAGAATTTGGATTTGTATTCTTCATGAAAGTTGTAGTACTATGTCATAGTTTTCTAATGGTTCAAAAATCAGGTCATTTAGACCTTTCTACACCAAGTTATGGCCGTTCATTTGATCATTTCTGCACAGTGGCAGTGTACCTAATCCGAGTTTGACCTAATTTTTAACTAACTTAAAGTCATTTTCAGGGTAATGTTTCTACACAAAAATTATGGCATTATGTGTCTAATTTCATCTCCAATTGACCTCACACCAACTGGAGTAACAGAATTGCAGTTTTGGTCCTCTAAGTGGACCAAGGTCTAGCTGTCCAGAATTGGACCCTTACTAATTTGAATTCATTTTCACTTCTCACCATTCTAACACACTCTAAATGGCCCCAATTGATCATTTTGAGTCTCAATTAGGTCAATTTGGTCAATTTCAAAAACTCCTAAATTTTCTCCCAATTTCCCTAAATCAAGAACCCTAATTTTTTTCTTGATTCAATTCATACAATTAAAGTGTATAAACATAATCTACACACTTATTCAAGCTCATTTCTACTTCTAATTTCATCAAATCCATCAAATTAAATTTCCCCCTAAAGTGAACGAAATTCCCTAAACTCCCCATATAATGGGTTTTGTTTCATTTTTCTTCAAATTCTACTTTATTTCAAGTGTATATGCATAAATTTAAAGAGAGATTAAGTGTTTTATAATTAACATCTTTGTTGGATCTTTGGACTCCTTGATTCCTCAATTTCTTCTTCCTTTTTGATTCTCAATATGCTTGCCAAGATTCAAGAACAAGGTTTATGTAAGAAATTTATGGGATTGATGAGGGAAATTCAAGCTTTAAAAGCTTGAAATTATATGGCTATGGAGGTTTTTAGTGAGAGAAGGGAGGGAGAGAGGCTCACAGCTGAATGGAAGAGAAGATGACCAAATTTCCTTTTTAATTTTGTTTTTATCCTTTATTTTGACTTAGTCAAATAATTAATGAAATGGTAATCTATTTATGGAGTCATGCTTATGTCATGGGGAGTGATGTCATAATTCTTATTTTAATTTCTTTTCTTTTCCTTTTTTTTCCATAACTTCTTCAATTTAAATCTATATTTCGAAATTTTAATTTCTCACATTTTATTGGACGGTTAGGCCAACAGTCACCTCTAAGGGTGAATTGACCATTTTGTCCCTCGCCCGTCTGATCCGGTTTACTAATAATTATGTATTTCTTCTGAAACCCTGATATAATTGTTTGACCTACTTCTCAACTCTTTTATGTGATTTTCTCATTTTCACTAGCTTCGCAGTAATTCTTAGGACTGCGGTGTCATAATTTCCCGTACGAAATTAGGGTTATAATTGACCTCGCAGTCATTTTCCCGTACGGTCACCCATCGCTGTGACCCCCGACTCATTTAACATTTTATGCTCTATTTTTCTTATTTGTATTTAACCTTCTGGTAATCACTATTAATTTTTAATCAAGGCTTTTCTAGGTGACTTAAATATAGTTCTAAGCCTCTTAATTGTCCGAACCAACACTGATCACCGAAACAGTAATATATATATAGAACTATGCATGTAAGGGTGTTATAATTCTTCCCCCCTTAAAATAAATTTTATCTCAAAATTTACCTGAGGTTAATCTCTGAACAGCTGTGGGTGCTGTCTCCTCATATCTTCCTCACGTTCTTAAGTAGCTTTCTGGCTTGAATGATGGTTCCACAGCACTTTCACTAATGGTATTTGCTTGTTCCTTAGCTGCTTCACCTCATATGCCAGAATCTCAATAGGTTCTTCCTCATAAGTGAGGTATGAATTCACCTCAATCTCTTCTACTGGCAGCATATGAGTATACCTCCTCAACATGGACACATAGAAGACATTATGTATCTTCTCTAGCTCTGGAGGTAGTGCCAATCTGTATGCTAAGGATCCCACTCTTTCCAAAACCTCATAAGGTCCAATAAAGCGAGGACTCAGTTTTCCCTTTCTGTCAAATCTCACAATCCTTTTCCAAGGAGAAACTTTGAGGAATACCTTGTCACCCACTGTATACTTAATGTCTCTTCTTTTCAAATCAACATAGGACTTTTGCCGGTCTGATGCAGCCTTTAGTCTGTCTCTGATTAGCTTAATCTTCTTCTCTATCTGTTGAACAATCTCTGGGCCTATCAGCTTCCTTTCACCTACTTCATCCCAACACAAAGGAGTTCTACACTTCCTACCATACAGAGCTTCATATGGAGGCATCCCAATGCTTGATTGGTAGCTATTGTTGTAAGCAAACTCAATCAAAAGCAAGTGTGTATCCCAACTACCTTCAAATTCTATCACACAAGCCCGTAGCATATCCTCCAAGATCTGAATTACCCTCTCAGACTGGCTATCTTTCTATGGGTGGAATGTCATACTAAAGTTCAATCTAGTTCCTATGGCTCTTTGAAGACTACCCCAGAATCTAGAAGTGAACCTTAGATCTCTATCTGACACAATCGACACTGGCACTCCATGCAATCTCACAGTCTCATCAATATACAACTTAGCCAATTTGTCCAGACTGTAATCCATCATTACTGGTAGAAAGTGAGAGAATTTAGTTAATCTGTCCACTATAACCCATACAACATCATGACTCTTCTGTGTTCACGGAAGTCCCATCATAAAATCTATTTTTATCCTTTTCCATTTCTACTCAGGCACTGGCAATGGATGTAGCAAACCAGCTGGCACTTGATGCTCTGCCTTCACTTGTTGACAAGTTAGGCATTTAGACACGTACTCAGCTATGTCCTTCTTTATCCCATTCCACCAATAATGTTCTTTTACCCCTATGTACATCTTAGTGCCACCAGGGTGCTTAGCAATGAATCATGTGCTTCATTTATAATGATTTGTCTAAATTCAACATCATTAGGAATGCACATTCTGCTCTGGTGTAGCAATAACCCATCATCATTCATAGCAAATTCAAATTTCTTGCCATCTTGAGCTTCTTTCATTAATTTCTGATATTTTTCATCAGTTTGTGCAGCTTTTTTAATCTGATCAATCAATACTGGTTTTACTGGCCATGCAACTGTCATTTGCCCCTCATCATCAACCTCTAAGTTAGCATGTAGTGCTTTTAACTCATGTACCATGGACAAGGGAGAAACCTTCAAACTAGCCATGGTTTTATGACTCAGAGCATCGACAACCACATTAGCTTTCCCTGGCTGGTAGTCTATCAGAGAATCATAGTCTTTAATCAGTTCTAACCACCTCCTCTGTCTTAAATTCAACTCTTTCTGGGTGTTCAAGTACTTCAAGTTCTTGTGATCTATGTGGATATAATACTTCTCCCTATACAGATTGATGTCTCAAGATCTTCAGAGCGAATATAATAGCTGCAAGCTCCAAGTTATGTGTCGGGTAGTTTCTCTCATGTGGTTTCAGCTGGCGTGATGCATAAACAATGACATTTCGATCTTGCATCAGTACACAGCCTAACCCATTGTGAGAAGCATCGCTATAAACTGTATATTCTTTACCCGGTGTAGGTAAAATCAGGACTAGAGCATCAGTCAGATATCTCTTCAACTCATCAAAACTCTACTTGCATTTATTAGTCCATTGAAATTTCACATCTTTTTGGAGCAGTTTGGTCAGTGGAGATGCCAACATGGAAAATCCCTTCACAAACCAACCAGGCCCAATCTCCATCCTCGGATAGCTCAGAATCTGACGCTGAAGCCCATTATCCATTTTACCTAGCTCAAAATATCCAGTCCTCTCACCCTACCTACAGCCTAAACACTATCCCTATTTCTCTGGTCCCGTTACATATCCTACCCAGTAAATATGAGCAGCCCATAAATGTTATTGGATTTCTTGACACTGGAGCTCATAAGAGTATGATGAACCCAACCATACTCCCTCCAAAATATTGGGTCCCGCACACGGAGTATTTCAACGCAACAGATGGGAATATTTTTAAAACCAACCTGATTACCAAACAAACCATTGGTATTCAGTTCTTTCCAACCTGCATCCTTTGGACTAAAATCATTGGATCGACCTCCTTGATAAAGACTTGTTGATTGGGTTTGATTTATATCAACAAGCAAAACATTTAAAGATTCTACCAAAGGGTTTGAAATACAAAAGATACTTCCAACCTTTCACCTCTGTTCCTAAACTGTATTCATTAGCAGATGCCTCAATGGAGTTCCAAGAACACAAGGAACTTCTCTTGAAGTCCTGCGTAGATTCTCATGCACAGTTTCACCACCATCACCCTCTGTGGAAAAATTCAGAGTTCTTTGTCCATCAACCATTCAAATTGAATGAAGACGTAAACCCCACTAAGGCCTCACACCCGGGAATGAATCTAGCAGATCTGGTTTTAGCTAAAGAAGAATGTAAGTAGTTACTTTAACATGGCCTAATAGAACCCACATCCTCTCCATGGGCTTGTCAAGCCTTTTATGTGAAAAAACGTTCTGAAAGGCTAAGGGGCAAAAAGAGGCTCATAATTGACTCTAAACCTCTTAATCATTTTTTATAAGATGACAAATTTTCACTACCCAAGCCTGAAGCCCTGTTTACCCAGCTTCATGAAGCCCACATATTCTCAAAGTTTGACCTCAAAGCTGGATTTTGGCAACTGGGCATCCAACCTGCGGATAGGCCCAAAACTGCATTCTGTATTCCCACGGCCCAATACCAATGGACCATCCTCCCTTTCGGCCTAAAGACAACTCCTTCTATTTTTTAGAAAGCCATGACAAAGATATTTGAGCCCATACCCCACAGTGCCCTCATTTACATCGATGACATCTTACTGTTCTCAAAAGATGTCACAGCTCACAAAGCACTTTTGACCACTTTTCAATCCATAGTGGAGTCTTATGGCATAATGCTGTCTGAAAAGAAGAGTTTTTGGCACAATCTAATATTGATTTCCTTAGGATGCAATTTAAAGATGGCAGGTATCAGCCAGGGCCCCATATTGCAGAAGAATTGGTAAAGTTTCCTGACAGAGACTTATTAACAAAGCAAATACAACAATTCCTAGGCATTATCAATTACATCAAGAAGTTTATTCCTCATGTTGCCACACACACCTGCAAACTTTCAAAGATGTTCAAGAAAACTACACCTCCTTGGGGAAAAGAACAGACAGAGGCAGTCAAAGCCCTTAAAGTAATGGCTTCAAATTTACCACCTCTAAAGATTCTCAGTACAAGACATCGCACACTCCAAACTGATGCCAGTGACACCCACTAGGGTGCTGTCTTTATCGAAGAGGTCCAAGGAGAAAAATACATCTGTGGCCATGCCATCGGTGATTTCCTAGACTCCCAAAAACATTGTCACTCGGTGTATAAAGAAATCGTAGCTGTCAAAAATGGTATCAAGAAGTTCAAGTTTCATCTCATTGGACATTATTTCACTGTAATCATGGACAACTCATCTTTCCCAAAGATTCTGGATTTCAAGAACAAATCACTCCCCGAGCCACAACTATTAAGATTAAAGGGCTGGTTTGCCAAGTATAAATTTACTGTCCAACACATAAAAGGAAAGCACAATTTAATCTCAGACCTCCTTTCTAGACCCAGAGAACTTCACCTCTTCAGATCTCATTTTACATTTCCATTAATCCTAACGGCTTCTTTCTCCTCTCCAAATACCCTTGGTTTCCTTATTCCCACACTAGATAACTTCCCACCAGGCTGCTCTCCCAATAAACCCATTCCAAAATAGCTCAATTAAGGATCATTTATTCCACTACTTGAGTGCAAAAAATACTCTGAGGGGATTACTCCTTTCTTCCTCTCTCTTCATCCCTGACAATCCCTTTTTTAATTTGTTTCAGCATCCACCCTAACAGGGATCTTATTTTCAAGGAACTGTGGCTCCTATGGTGTATGATCACTCTATACTCTATGGGTATAGAGTTTCCTCTCCTAGCACTTTACCAATATACACTCAACAATACAAACAGAACTCTCCTGTTCAGGTTCCTTGAATAGTTCAAGCCCATCTTCGCATGGCAGTATAGCCTCAAACGGCTCATAGAGGTCCATGGAATTAAAGAAAGGCCCATCAAGACTTGGCCTACTATCAAAACCCTGTTTATCATGCATAGGCCCTTTTTCAGAAGGCTTGATGGACTCCTCTGGTCTCAAAATTCTAAATATGAGTGGAGAACGTATGATGGTTCAATCATGGAAAAAGATGCTATGGGACCTCTAAGAAAACAGCTGGTTGATCATCTCTGCGAGATAAATAATTACCAGCATTTGACTCTTTCTCATGTGAACTGCATATCCCTTGGACCCATCCAATCCCTTGAAAATGAACCAATAAATTAATCTAATCCAATCTGGCAGGATTCCCAAGATCCAATGGACATTGAAGTCCGTGAATCTATCGAGAATGCTGACCCATCTTCTCCCACATAATATGAACAATGGCCCAAGGACTTTTTTGGAATTGATGACTTAGATGATTCTGACTACCAGACTCTCAACCTGTCAATAACTCCATGATTAAAGTTAAAGCTTGTCGGTCATGTTATTATGTAATAAGTGTATCATTGTGTGTTTTATTTAAGAGTGTCAATAGCAGGTTGCTACCCGGTTGCCTATAAAAGTTAGAGTCTCCCAGTCTATATAAGGAGATTCTCAGTTCAGTTTGTAATCAAGTTTTTCCAAGTTTTCCTCTAAGAAATAAAAAACCCTCTGTTCTTCAATGGCTTTCTAATTCCCCCTTCTTCTCCTGAAAACCCTAGAATGTGTATTATACCTATGTAACCAGAGATACGTATGCTCTACACTTGCCTCGTCAGAGGACCTTGTGTATCAAAAATGTCTTTGTTATGATATTTGATGCGACGGTCCCGTTATCATACGTATAAAGTTACAAAAGGGCACAGTCAGAGAGTACCTATGGAAAGAGAATAGGCATAGCATGAGTAATTTATACGTATGGTAAGGGCTTCCGGCCTCATTTTGGTATGATTGGGAGCCCACGTCTTCCATGTAGACTGAGGATAAGTCTTACTACTCTAAAATGCAAGTGAGAATACCCTTCTTGTCTCCATTTGGAAATCAAAGGATGAGGGATTTCAAAAGTAACATATTATTCAGTAGAAGAGCTTTGTAGATAACATTCATCACAACAGCTAATAGGTGATAAGAACGTGATTCAAAGGTTATTTTTATCAAATAAAAAAAATACACTTCAGTTCATAGGCAATCTAATTTTATAATTAATATAATATGCAGTTAATACGCTAATATAAGTTGGTAGCTATTCTTTTAATGATTTATCAACCGTTTAATTATTTGGATGGATATTAGCTGTCATTTGCATTCATCAACTAAATCAAATATTTTTTAAATAAATTAATAAAAAAATGAAATAATTATTTTTAGGAGAACTAAATAAATTCAAAATTAAATTTTGAATTAAATAAGTTTTTTCACTTTTTAATTAAGTATATAATAAAATATTATTTTTTCCTAATTTTTAAATGTTACAAATTATTTATTATTTTAAATTAAAATAAAAACTTTTGTGATAAATAAAAACTATTTAATATTTAAATTATTATTTTTAAATATTTTATTATTAAAAATAAATAAAATAATATTTTAATTTTTTTATTTAAAAAAAATCTATTTGACATTAATTAGAAAGTTTTGTTCTTATTTAGTTTGAAAATTAATTTTGACATTTATTAAAAATACAAGAAACTTATAAGAACTTGAAATTTTTGAAAAAGATCTAAGATTGCGTTCACTCCATTTTTCTTGTATAACTATCAGAGTTCTAATTAAGAGATGAACTATCAAGAGAAAGTCTAAAAATAGCGAATAAAGCCCTAATTAGAAGAGGGATGGAAAAAACTTATTATATATATATATATATTAAATTTGAGAGACTCAAGATGAACTCTCCTCTCTGTCTCTAATTAAAAAAAAGAAAGAAAGAAAGAAAGAATGAGTGATTAAAAAAAATGATTTGCACAAGAAATCAAATATTAAAGGGAGACAAGGTTCAAAATGCAGTGACAGCGAGAATCTTGTTGAATAAAGAAGTACCATGAAAATCTTATCAAATCAATTTGATTATAATTATACAGTCCATTATTTAGGCTGTTCACACTGAGGTACAGTCCCCACTCTACTGGATCTGAGTTGTACTCTCCACTCCCAACTAATCCATGGGAACAGAAACATGTGCATGCCCTGTTTTATTTTCATGCCCATTAAACTAAAGAGTAAATTAACTTATTTTTATTTCATTTAAAATGGACTTTTTTTAATTAAATTTAAAAAAAAAATTAAATTCTTCCCTTCTGAATACGAGAATTGACTTTGAATTATTACAATATTTTAGTTTCCACACACCAAATATTTTTGAAGATAAAATCAGCATTCCACTCTGTAAGTGGCTAAAGCACAAATGTTAATATGAGAATTTCTTTAACGCTTGACGCGGTCTCCAGTCTGGCAGCTTTGGCCTTCCAAGAGACCTAAACCTCCCGTCCTTGCCAAGCAACCTTCTGTTCTCTCGCTATAAATTCTCCTCTCATCTTCTTCATTTCGCATTCAAGCTTGGTTTCTTATATCTTCTTCTTCTTCTCCTTTTTTCCTATCTACGTACGTTACATATTTATATGGCATTTTCGAGATACACCGTTACTGCTTCACTTCTTCTTGTCTCTCTTCTGCTCCTCCATCTTGCAGAAGCTCAAGAAAAGGTATTACTAATACATCTCCACACTTACATTAATGTTTACTTTTGTTTCCTGGATCGAAAACAAAGCCTGAAAAGAAAGAAAATATGGTTAATTTGTAGATTAGCATCAATGGAGCAAATGAGCCTGCACATGCCCCTTCAAGCCAGACCATAGGTATATGTAATTTTCATGAGACCATTTCCCACTCTATAAATATAGCTCTTTCTCTTGATTCTTCTTTGTATTCTTAAAAACGTTTATATATATAGATTGTGGAGTGGCATGCGAGGGAAGGTGCAAAATGTCAAAAAGGCTCCGTCTGTGCCAAAGGGCTTGTGGGAGCTGCTGCGCCAAGTGCAAATGTGTGCCTCCCGGGACTTATGGCAACCTTGAGTTCTGTCCTTGCTATGCTAACCTTACCACTCGTAAACAAGTTCGCAAATGTCCTTGAACCACATCTAATGGGTGCTTTTCGGGCAGTAATTGCTAGTCACTACCAAGGACAAAACTAATATGCCCTGCAATTCTTCTATTCTTTGCTTCTGTCTGTGTTGTGAAATAAATTAATATTATTGGTTGTACTATGATTTTCTTTTCTTTAATGTTAAATTAATAATAAAGAGATGATGCTATCTCACTTCATTTTCATGATAGCTGGCCTTTGATGTCTTTTAAATCAAGAAGTATCTAAGTGTTGCTTTATTTTTTTTTCATGCAGTCTCGCAGTGCCATGTAATAAGATTTTTCTATACTAGACAAATTTTCGATCTTAGCAGGCAGTGAAAATTGGTCCATATTACTAGAGGGTTTAAATTGCTTAATTCTTGTTTAAGTACTAAATTATATCATATTGTCATTTTGAGAATAAATTGGAAAAGGTTGTAAAAATTGAGATTAAAAAATTTAGAACTTTGCCTATTATATTAAAAATGGAGAAGTCATTTTTTTTTGTAAAAAAAATATTTCACCATGTGGGTGCAGAATTCTCTATATTTTTCTTTTTTGCATTTATTATTATAAAATTTCTTCGATCAATTTATGCACACTAAATTTAAATTTTTTCCTAAGTGATTTTATTAAAAGTATACTCTATTATATGAGCTCCATCTTAAATTTCACTTAGATAAATAGAAATTAAATGATAAGTCTCTGAATTTTGGATTAAATTAATTAATGAAACTATACATAAATAAGGGGAAAATAAAGTTTTAGAAAGATTAGCGTTAGTCTAGTCTAACTTAATATATTGATTGAATGTATATCATTCACTTAATAAACTTAGGTTGAGTTTTTACTTTTTTTAATCATCTACTAAAAAATAAAAAGACAAGTATGTAGATATTAAATTATCAATTGCAGTGTGTGAATCGCTTATTTAAAAAAAGTATTGCACTATGCAAGTCACTCGAGACAGAGAGAATGAGCCATTACAAAACTTAGAATCAGAATGGCACAAAAGATTAATCAAGTCATACAGAAACAACATTATCCATATAAGAATCTACGTGGAACACTGGCCATTGAAACTTGCTAGTTTCACTTTTCGTTCATTAATTGTGTTTCTTGTTTCTCATATTCTACACATTTGTGATTAATGATTTTGAGAAATTAAAACATATTTCAGTGCACTAAAAATGGCACCTTCCACTTACAAAATTTTAGTTATTCTTTAAATAAGAAGTGTATGCTTTATGCATATGTGAGAGGAGAAGCAAGAGGAGAAGCATGTGTTTCAAAAGCATTGAATAATCTCTAAAAAATTTTATAACCTTAATGGAATTTCCACCATCATCAAAATCTTCATCACAAATCCTTCTTTCTATGAAGAGAAACCATATTGATTTCAGTTGGGCTTCATCCTTTGCTCTTGAATTAGGAGAGAAAAGTGAATATATATAGGAGATTTACATTTGATAAATGCCTTCTGAAGTGACTTTTTGGAATCGAAAATTTATCAAAAAAATTAACATCATTTGAATTAAATGAGAAAAAATATAGCAGATTTACATTTTTTTGGAGGGGAAAAATAAACTTTCAACAGAAAGGATTAAAGCAATACATCGTCTGATACCAAGAGCTGGAGGAAATTCTTCCTATTTCGATCCAAACTGACTCTTGGTCAGAGAAATAAAAAGAATATATATATATATAATTTCTCCTTGAGTGCATCTATAAGGGCACAGTTAAATTGTAATAAATTATATATTAATTCATTTTAATTTTAAGTGCTTGAGTTATTTTAGTTAAGTCACTGATCCAACTCAATCACTTATACTCACCCTTTCATTTCTATTATTTTCAACGTGGGATATATATATTCTCAACAGGAACGTAAGCAGGTCATGGTCTTAGAAACAGCTACCAGAACTTACGTGCGATAACTCAGTATAGCATTGAGAAGAGGGCTCAGGTCGGGTGGCTGCCATTTTGTGAGACTCTTTTGCATGGATTCTGCTTCATTGAGAAGGTGGAATGACAAGGAGATGATGGGTCTGTCTCTAAAATGTAATTAACTCATTTCTGGACGATCATCACAACTCTCTCCAATGCGGGATAGTCTGTCCGCCAAACAAAGCTTTGGATAAGGATAGCCAGAGATGATTTAAAAAAAAGCACCGGAATTAATATTTAAGGCCTTAGGGTTAATGGGCTTTAGTTGCAGATAGAGTTAGGATTAGTGTATTGGGCCAATTATCAAACCCATACAAGAAAAGATAAAAAATGAAAAAAAAATATATAAAAAATGTTAATTAAAAAAAAGTGAAATTATTTTTTACAATTTTTTTAAATTTATGTAAAAATATTTATACGTATCTAATATAAATATATATATTATTAATTTAATATAAAAATTAAATAATAAAAATTATTTTTATAAAAGATATTTTTTAAAAAATTATTTTTATAAAAATAATTTTTTCTATATATAAATTATTTTCAGTGAAATAAATAAAGTTGATGTAAATATAAAATTTTTAATTTATTTTTTTATTCAGTAAATTTAAAGTTGTTAATGATAAAAAAAATAAAATTTTGAAGACTAATTAGAAAAGGGAAAAAAAAGTTAATGAAAGTTAATTTTATCAGTTTATAATTTTTTTTAAAAAAATTATTGCTGGGTATTTAACAAAAGATGCTTTATTTGTTAAAAAAAAAAAAGTTCCGGCAATAATAACATGATTATTATTATTATTATTATTATTATTATTATTATTATTATTATTATCCAAAGTTTCAAACTAAGAACTGTGCAAATACAAAACCCGAGAGAAGTGTTATCGAAGGGAAAACCCTAACGGCTAGTTTCTCTATTTCTATTTTTGGCGTTAACGTGTGAATATGTGCTTTTGCGTGCGCTCTAACGGTCACATGACCGTTTAATCCCCCGCTCTCAAATTTCCCTTTTATAAACCCTCTAAACTTTGCCCCCCCCAAAAAAACATACTTTCTCTTTTCACTTTGAATTTGCTTTCTCGCATCTCTCACTTTCATTCTTATCTTGAATTTATCTTCAATGGAGACTCCATCATCAACGAAAAGAGTCACAAGGTCGCAGACTCTGGCTGCTCTTAACAACAACAACAATAATTCCATTTCAAGTGAGTGATTATGCTTTCTTGTTCTATTCATGAGAGATCCAAATCTTTCACTTTCTTTGAATCGATCTTCTTTTTGTTTGATGTAATTGAGCAAAAAAAGATTATTATTATTTTTTTTTCTGTGATGGTGTTTCAGGGAAGATTGAAGATTCTGAGAAAGGTGTTTCAAAAGCAACAAGAAGAAGTGGAAAACAACAACAAGATCGCTCTGCACTTATTGATATAACTAACGATTCCCCAATTGTTGGACTTGCTATGGGTAGCTTAGGGACCCCATCATCAGCCATAGCCAAGCAAAGAAGCAATAGAGTAAAGAACAACAATACACCCGGTTCTGGTGAGGCATTGCTTAGGGGTCAAGTGAAGAGCCTCTTGCAGAAGGTTGAAGAAGAGGCAGAGCTTTCAAAGATCTCACTAGAGAACCGTCCCTTTCTCCATATTCAAGGATTTGTTAGTTCTCCAATGGGACTTCTTGCTCCGACTCCTGCTAATACCCCACAAGTCCCTAATCTCTCTGAAGCTGATGGAAGCATTGACAGCCCTAATCCTTTGCCAGTAGTTGAAGAACAATTGCATATTTGTCAGGTTTGATCATTTTACTTTTATTATACTTGGTTATTGTTCTTATTCGGTACCCATATAATGTAAAAAGTATTGGGTTCTTGCACATTTATTAAATCCAGAAGATCTATATTTTAAATATCTGATTGAAAGGCCGTTTTATTTTATATACGAAATTGAAAATTATTATCTGGTTTCTTGTTGGATGAGTCGGTGATGTATTCTTGATGGCTAAATTTGCAGGTGGCGAGTGATATCTTTCATGGTAAGGACTGCCTTGAATCCCAAAAGAGTCTAACGAGGTCTTTAATGCTGGACTTTTCTGAGAAATCTGAAATCACTGATGCATCATCAGAATGCCTCTCTGTGGTGACCACTTGCAAAGTAGACGAGTCATTGACAAAAGATGATGGCAGTGCTTCTAACTGGTCCAATCAGGTTAATGCAAGCACCCATGAGGAAGAAGAAGAAGAAGAAGAAGATTATTATGATCCTTATGATTATGAAGATGGTGATGGAGGGTTGGTTGATGCACTGTGTGAAGGTATTGGCAAGATAAATTTTAGTGAGAGTAATACAGCGGCTGCTAAGTTCACAGGGAAGCATACAAGATTTAGGTACAGTAGTGATGATGAGATTGTTGAAGAAGAAAAAGTAGTAGCAGCGGCTGCTATTTCAACACCAAGTGTTTTGCGCTTGAAGGGTTTGCCAACTCCCAAAGGGAGGCATCTGCGCTTTCCTAAGGAAGAAGAAGAAAACTGAAGAAATGAGCTTGAAGTGAGTTGGGTCGTTGTGTCTAACTCGACACATTCTTTTGGGATTGCTCCTTGAATTGGTTTCTTGATAGGTTTTTTTTCTTTGACACTCAAAGACTTAGAAACGAAATATTTAAGCGTGAGATTTTATTGAAAGATCACAAATTGAAGTGGTTGTGGAACAATTCTCTGTACTTGTTTTTATTTGATTATCAAAGATTAGTTCTGATATCCACTGTTTCTTAATTCTTAATTTATTTTTTGTTTTTGAATAACTCCATTACATCATTGACATATTAAAAAAACTCCAGTTAACCTTTTCTAAAAAATATAATTTATTAAAAGAAAAGGTAAAAAGTTGGCGGGTGCCCTCTCAAGTTGTAGTTAAGTTTAGCAGGAACATTGAGTATTTTAATTTTAACTAAATATTTTAGTTTTAATTTTAACTAAATATTTTAGTTTTAATTAATTTAGTCAATATTATAAAATCAGTGTCAAATTTTCTTTTCGTGGATCAAAATAAAAAAATAATATTTTATTATAATATTCATGAATAAAAAAAAGTCATTTTTAATTTTAAAATTGAAAAAAAAAGACCAACTGCTTGCACAGGCTCTCTTGATGCTTCGAAATCTTAAAAAAAAAAAAAAAGAAAAAATTGCACACAGCTTAGAATCATTAGTACAAGTTTATTATTTAAGCATAGAGTGGCTTGATGCTTCGAAATCTTAAAAAAAAATGAAAAAAAAAAAAAAGAAAAAATTTCACACAGCTTAGAATCATTTAGTACAAGTTAATTTAAGCATCAGAGTGGATATAATATTGCACCAAAAGTTTGAAGGCTGATGTAATTGCACCATCTCCAATGCTTAATTAAAAAAATAAACCAGCAGTGATTTCCACTCGTTCTACATGTGTACAACATAAATTTACAATCGGAAAACTGCTAAATTGGCATTACAAAGCCGTTGCCGCTCTTTTACACAGTTTAAGACCAGGGATGCCATGCGGGATCCATCATGCGCAAGTTCCTTGGCGTCAAGGCAGCTTCAACTAGCTCAGTGACACCCCGCTGCACCGATTGTTGAGGGTCAACCGTGTTTTCCTCTTGTATGCAGGACAGAGTTTCAAAAATCACAAGTTAGAGGCGAGGATATTTGAAGTAGCAATGCATTGAATTGGCCACTAATACCACTCAACCCATAAAGTAAAAACAAAAACCATAAAATTACAGTTTGAATATCAGCAGCCAATTGCTCCATGACGGGGTTATCTCTTGGTGCCTGGATACCAATACTACAGTGGGGCAGGCACAAATATTTCATTGCAGATTTTGGGCGACCACTTTTTAACATTGGCAATATATGTTTTAAATATTTGTATTCTCTTGCTGATGCTTAGGAAGATGGATAACTTTCACCTACGCACAAGAAGCAACTGGACACCAATGCATCATACAGTGATATATGCACATCATTTTCATCAGTGCGCATGTGTTCACGAGTAAATACACTTGATCAGAGGTCACTTGCCCGTGAACATGGGACGCACATTTGCACTGTCATTTCCATAAAACAAATAGTTTAGTGTCAGAACATTCAGTTTCATAACACAACTTGCTCTCATGAAGTTACTCTTCGGAGAGAAACTGTGGAGCAATTCACTGACCCGGTTGATACCACGATCAACACTGGAAGTGACTTTATTTTTGAAGTCAACAGGATTCATTTTACCCCCTCCAGCAGGCACCAAAGGCATCCCAAGTGGTCTTACCAAAGACCAAGACAGCAGCTCATCACGGAAAAACATTGTTAATTGATGCCACAAATGTTGACTTTGCTGCAATAGTGAAAATTTATGAAAATTACCATCAGCAAGATATCCATTTAGGTTACTTTTGATCAAATTGAGTTCTTAATAAAAACTCACTTTAGGTGAAACCACAGCCTGTGCTGCGGCACACATTGTAGACACTATAAACCCCTCAACTCCAAAATGAGAGAAGAATGCCTGCATGTTCCTCGTTAGACAAGAAGGTACTGGTTCATTAAACTCGATCATTCCATTGGCATCATATGCAGGGTGAAAATCTGTTTGGAAAAATTTCCCCGTGTTCTTGGCAAATGGTATCTTATTTGGAAACCTTCCTCCTATTTGAAGCATGAACGACATGAAACTTGAAAGTGCCAACTGGATGGCAAATTTTTTTTAAAGCCCACATATGGTTGCCACTCAGCAGGGTCTTGTACAAGTACTGAGAAAAGATGCTGTCAGTCACAAGAGTTTTTGTTATTTCATTATAAGCCTGGTGACGAAGATCTACAACAGTCTCACGTGATATTGGCCCAGATATAGCTTGGTTTAATTGCTCCTTGAAGTAGGTAATTGGGAGATCTGCCTCTCTGTCATTCCTTGCACAATGGTTCTCATAGACCTTAAGGAAAGTCCCGTACATTAAATCATCTTCAACCATGCGAACCTATTCATGCAACAAACTGTACTCACAAGAACAATTTAGATAGGCTCGTCTGCGCATTGCACAGTTCAGTCGGTAAATAAATAAAGAAACTTGGTGGGATCTACATGTTTGATGTCCCACTGTGAGGCTGTGAGCTTTATCATATGTCCCACTGTGAGGCTGTGAGCTTTATCATAGTTCATCAAATAGCATGTCCCAGGAAGTCGAGGGAAAGAATTGTAAAGGCAGATTTTATTAGAGTGTGAATACTTATGTGCGGATTTCTTGATTCTTTGCGCTTATCAAACATCAGGTTCATAACACGGAAAAGCTGCAATATGCGTTCATCACTTCTGGCATTGGTTGTGTCAAAGATGTCTGAACAATAAAATGGCGTAGTGAGCCATCAGAGCTAATCAAAGTCAAGCGCTGGAAGCTGCTTCCATGCCTTCTAACAATAAGAATATCAGCTCCAACCCCATCTAACTTAACCGTATTTTCTGGTTCAATTTCCTGGAATTGGTTGATTAAGTTCATAAGAACAGGAATATCTAATTAAAAGATCTAACACAATGAAAACCCAATCAGTTATGTAGGCTAGAAATTAGAAAAGGATCAAAAGGCAACTGATGAGTTGGCAAAAGTTCCAGCAATAAATTAGCATCAGCTCCCAGATCCACTTATCCATATCACATATGAAAAAGTGGCGTAAAAGAGAAACACATAAAAATACCTGAGTACTAAAATATTGTCCAGGAACCTCTACGTCAACAACATTGAAATCACGCAACACCCTGCTTTCCTCTTCAAGCTTCAAGATGGCAGCAAACGTGTCCTAAACAATGCTCTGAAGAAAATTTTTCCAATGTTTCAAACGCTCAGTGAGTTCTGAAAGGGTGGCGGGGAAGGTAACCGTACTTTCTGGATCCAGATCGTGTTCAAAATCCTGCTTGTATTCTCTCACAAGATCAACATGCTAGCTCACAGCATCGGCAGAGAAGCAAGCCCTGCAAACTCCAGAAAGTTCCTTCTTGAGAGATTGAGGAACTTCTTCTGTAGTAGCAGTTGGATACTTGTACCAGCGATGGTGCAGTGCATTAACCACTGCAAGAAGTCTCTCCTCCGGCAAAGTGACAAAACGTGAACCAATTTCTGTGAGCAGGACCTGCAAACTAGGAATTTAGCCTAAACCATGTATGACAATGAAGACATAATATGGAAAATAAAACATGACTTTAAAAGCCATTCTCCCCTATCTTATATAATCAAACACCAACAGGACATAGTTGCAAGTATCAAACCAACAGAGCGAAAAAGAATACACTAATCATTTTTTTTTTTTTTAGCTTTTGTTCCCTGTCAAAAGTATACAAGCATAACATATACAAGAATCTTGATCGCAGAACGAAATCTAGTATGGCAATCATCACATCAAGTTCACTAGCCAAATTATCGTGTTTGCTTCTAAGAGCCTCAATTATGTCCTTTGCAGCATCACAAGCACTGGCAGCTGAAGCAACAAATCCCAGACGACCACGCCTTAATGCATTCTGACCACTTTCATTGATAGTTGAAGAATTTTGTTGCAAAGGTCGGTCATTCCCTGCATGGACACTGCTCTCAACTGTTGTGCCTGTAGACCTTTCAGGTTCCTGCCCATGAGAGTTTCCACCACTGTGAGACCCAATCCCACTACTAGATTGAGGGCCTTGGTGAACTGGATTGTCTCCGGTTAAAGTGGAACCACTATGACTCTGTACCCTTGCATTCCATCAGATATTCCAAGAGAACCAGACCCAGACACATTTTGCTGCATTCTTTGCTGAGCCATTGCTAGTCTGCCTAGTTCAGATTTATTTGCAACATCTTGACGCTCAAACAAATATGTACGAAGCCAGTAATACAAAGCCTGGAATTTGTACATGGGAAAATATCAAAATTATTATGAGAAAAAATGCATATATCATTTTAGTTAAAGAACTAACCAAATGGTAGAAATCTACCTGTGGATATACAGTGGCAATTTTCAACAAAACAAGTTTGCAGTGGGGTGCCTCTACCCTCTGCAAGGAAAGAAATAGTTGTGGAATCCAAGAAAGCCAAACCCAGTGGGGTATTTGGTTCAAGTATTTATCAAGTGCCCTCCCCACGGGCTCATTGGGAGTATCAAAACTCAGAAGATACAGAACCTGAGCTAGATGGCTTCTGGAATTGGAAACACCAAATTTCATACCTTGAAGAAAGCAACTAACAGCATGTTCCAGCCAAATCTCATCATGGTTTTCTCTGAAAGCCTGGAAAGTCAGGTAGCAAATCAGTACATATATATCAACAGTGATGACATGAAAAGCACATAAAAATGAATACCATATCACAATAGTTTCCCCAGCTTATCCATCCTTTTGGCAAATTTTTAAAAATACTGAGGGCATTAGAATATGCAAGATTAGCACCCTCAGAGTCACTTAGTTTTAACAAAAAATCCCTCCTGATGCGTCCCACATCGATTCTGCAGGGAGTTCTTGGGTGCTATATATATGAGTTTGCAAACCTTCCCTTCCCTTGTGAGCTAACTTTTGAGGTGGAGTTATGCAGATTCATATCATTTTTGGTATCAGAGCTCACTATGTATGGCTCGGTGAGCCATGTACAAAGGCCATGTACAAAGGTTCCCCAACGTTCTTTGGGAGAAGTTCCACATCGATTTTGCAGGGAGGTCTTGGGTGTTATATATATGGGTTTGCAAAACTCCCCTTATAAGTTAGCTTTTAAGATGAAGTTAGGCAAGTTTATATCATTTGGTATCAGAGTCTCACTATATATGGGTCGGTGGGTCATGTCCAAAGGTTACGTGACGTTTTTCGGGAGAGGTCGAGGTGAATATTCCAAGTTAGTGCTGTTGATCAAATTGAGACCACTTGTAAGCTCTCCCTTCATCTCCAGATAAGCCTTCGCTTGTTCTCTTATCTTGACAAAGAGGCAACCCTTAAGAGGTCCTGAACAAAGGGGCGTATAACTTCACTGTGAGGGAGACGATTGAGGATTTCAACAACAAAGTTCCGAAGCTTGTGCTCAGGATTATCTATAAACTGTGGCTTTGTAATTTGCAAAAGAATGACTGAGAATGCCTGGAAGTAGCACTTAAGGAAATTCAAGTACTCAGCTCTGTGGGCAATCTCAAGACCATCACGTACCTCCATTGTCATCTGTAGCCTTGTCTGAATTGCTGTTTCAAATTAAAAATGGGAAAATTACCAAGACAAAGTATCACATTTAGCATATTTAATTAGTAGAGAGAAAGAGAGTTTGTAGAATGCTTATGACTCATGTCATAGTCCGCAATTGGTGGGTAGAAAATGTAGAAAACTGAGAAATACCATTATTTTGTGTATTGGGGCGTCTTTCATCATGGAAACTTATATTTTAATTTTTCTTTTCCACTTATAATTTGTGTTTATCATTGGAAAACAGGAAAACAGAGTTCATTTCGATTCCTATTATCTACTACATTCTATCATTCAATTCACGTTGTGTGTGGTATTAGATCGACAAAATGGGAAGAAATGTTATAAGAATATGATTTAGAAATGTAAATGCTTGAAAAATAATAACAGGAGGTCGTTATGTTAGTGAAGTCAACGGTGATGAAGTGCAGTGACAGACAGAGGAGCTGCTGCGGCTGTGATGTGATACAAGACATATGCGCATGAGTTATCCAATTGGGAAACATGTAAAATAAGAGAAATATAGGGCAAAAAATATTTTCCATTGTCTATGTAAGTTTGGAAAGTTGGAAAACATCAGCAATTATTACAGCTAAACCAGGAAAAAAAGGTTAGATATTTTCAGAAAACACCCTCAGTTTTTTCCACAATGAATTAACCCCATAATTCTGGAAAATTTTAACAATAAGAAAAGTCCAAAAAAAAAGCATAACAGTCCAATTTATTTAGCTTAGATTAGCTTAGTTTCGCAATTAGGAGGCAATCATTTTATAATACACAACATGTCAGCTCCATTTGATTACTGAGAAAATGTAAGACAATAAAAACAACCTTGACGTTGAATGGCCATTTAATGCACCTCAAATAACTATCATGTTGTTTAGCAAATTTTCTTCAACTAATATCAAAATACGCGATGTGTACATTACATTTATTCTCTTCTCACTTCCTCCAATTTCTTGTTAAACAAACAGAAAAAATGACAAAATGAGAGAGACGGATAGAGCGTACGGAGGTCAAGCTCCGCTAAATGGCTAGAATGTTGCTCAAAATTCTGAATAGGACTCATGGCGTCGCCAAGCAGTCTAAACTTGAGAGGGGGATAGTGAAAAAAACAAAACCCCAACTCCGCTCCTTCAGAGAACAAGCACTCCCTTGTCGAATTCGCTCTCTAGGGTTTCACAGTGGAGGGCTTTTTCTCTGGTTCTACTTAATTTCTACCTAAATAAGCAAAGCTTTTCACAGAGGAGAGTAGCATGATTCCTTGACGTCTTGAGCGGTTTCCCGGTTGATTTACGAAGATAATTTGGAGGTGATGTGAGGATTTGATAGTAGAATTATTAGGGATTTAACATGATCGGCTGATACTCGCAACTCCACTACAATTTTCCTTCTCTTTTTCCTGGTTGATGAAGATTCTCAGACCCTGAGGAGTCGGGGATTTTAGCAGAGAAATTAGATATTAGGCCTTTTATCGTCGGTACATGAACCCATGGGTGGAAAGGTGTTTGGATCCGGTTCGGTTTCGGTTCTTGTTAAAAACCGGAATTGAATTAAACATGGCAAAATTATTTGTTTTTGTTCGGTTTAGTTTTGCAGTATTTTGATTGAATTTCATTTCAATTTAATTCTTTAATATTCCAGTTCAAACTCCATCATCATAAGAGTCCAGCAAAATTATCATTTGAGTTTTTAAATTAATTATTATTTAAAATAAATCAAAAATATATACTTTTATCAGTTTAAATTATATTATATTAATATAAAATTTTAATAATTATTAATTATGTTAAGATTTACGGACTCAAAGACTCTGAATATCAAACTAACAGGTTATAGATTGAATGAGGTTTAAAATTAAGCTCTCTATCATCAGAATAATCTAAACTATTTTATTTTAATTTGCTAATATTAATATACTCTTTTAAGTTTATTTTATACTATCAATATGAGACTTATTTCTATAAGTGATATTCCAATAAATTACAACCTTTGATTTGCAATGATAGTTGAATTCTGAATAATTAAATTTTGATACTAGTATTTTTCTATAATTATTAAAACAACAAATTAATTTTCATTTAATTATTTTAAATTTAAGTGTAGTTATTAATTATAAATAAATAAATGAGATTATTTAAAAAAAATAAATTAAGAATTTTTTTATTAATTTATAATTATCTTTATATCATTTAATTAATTATAATTGTTAGCATAATTACAGCAATTAGCATGATTATAAGAGATTTGTGTAGAATAATACAGCAATTAGCATGATTATAGGAGATTTGTGTAGCATAATTACAACAATTATTATTTTTATCTAAATTAGCTCATATTCTCATGTATAAATAGATGTAATATCTCTGTAAATAAGACACAGACAAATACACAATCATTTCCTTCATTATTTGTATTCTTTCTTCTAATATGGTATTAGAACCGTAAAGCTTTTATTCTAGTTTCTAGGGTCTCTCTTCTCTCTCTATAACCTGTTCTGGTTCATTCGTTCATTCCTGTTATTATACCATTTTTTTTTTCTCCTCATCTTGTTATCAATGGAGAAATTTGATATTTCAAAACCTATTGCAACAGTTCTGATTGATTCCAACTATAATATTTGGGTTCACGTAATGAAAAATTTTTTGATAGGTCGCAAACTTTGGCGTATTGTTACTAGAGATATCACTACGCTGACAAGAGAGAACGATGAAACTGATGCAAAATTTGCTGACCGTCTTGAGGATTGGGATAGTAAAAATCATCAGATCATCACCTGGTTTCGTAATACCTCTGTCTCGTCAATCCACATCCAATTTGCTAATTATGACTCTGCAAAAGAAATATGGATTTTTTGGCTAATCGATATCAAACCACTGGACTTGCCCACTATTATTAGTTGTGGACTACTCTTCATAATCTGAAACAAGAAGCAGGTCAATCTGTGAATGATTTTCTTATCCAGGTCCAACTCATTTGAAATCAAATATCTCAGGCCAAAATCAGTGAAGATCATCTTCATCTCATTGAAGTTCTAATGGCTCTTCGATCAGAATATGAGGCCATTCGAGCGTCCCTGCTACATCGAAATCCACTCCCATCATTAGATATTGCTATTCAAGAGATTATTTTTTAAGAGACTCGTCTCAGTTTGCATAAAACTCCTTAATTTGAAACTGTTTTTGCAACTACTCGATCCTCACATCAGAAATCTGGCAATCAACTCTGTAAAAACTGTAATCAAATTGGTCATGCTTTTGCATATTGTCCTACTATAGAATGCAAATATTGTCATGGTTACGGTCATATTCTGGAACATTGTCTCACACGTCCTCCAAGACCAAAAGGAGGGCATCCTGGATCTTCCTCTGTCACTGCTGTTGCTGCTACTAAGGGTTCTACTGCCATCACCAAGAGTGATCTTGAGGCACTATTCAAACAGGTTATTTCTTCTAATTCTCCTGCTGCCATGTCTGCCACTCCGGGTAATTCTTATTGGCTTTTTGACTCTGCATGTTGTAATCATGACCACTAATCTTAAATTCTTATCTTCTGCAAAACCTGTATCTTCCTTACCACCAATCCATACTGCAAATGGTACTAAAATGAACATCACACCTACTGGTCATGTGTCTACCTCAAATCTTCATCTCCCTGACACCTATTATATCCCTAATTTGGCACTCAATCTTATTTCTGTTGGTCAGTTGTGTGAAAAATGACCAAATGTTATTTTTTCTTCCCATGGTGTTCAGGCACAGGATCCACAAACGGGACAGATTCTTGGGGAGGGTCGCAGAGTGGGTCGATTATTTGAGCTTGCATCTTTACATCTTCCTTAGAGATTTGCGTCTGCAGCTATAATCCCTAATTCCTCTATTCACCAATGGCATCTTCGTCTTGGTCATGCTTCTGCCAGTAAAATTCAACCTTTAATTTCTCGTGGATTATTAGGATCTACTAAGTTTGAGTCATTTAATTGTTTAAATTGTTAGCTTGCAAAACAACCTGCATTATCTTTTTCTCATAATAATACTACTTCAGAGACTTCTTTTGGTTTAATTCATTTTGACATTTGGGGTCCTTCTCCTATTTCTTCAATAAATGGTTTTCGTTATTTTGTGATATTTATTGATGATTATTCTCGGTTTACTTGGATATATTTTTTGAAACATCGATCTGACTTATCACAAATTTACATCACATTTGCAAAAATGATTAAAACTCAGTTCTCTTGTGACATTAAAATTCTCAGAACAAACAATGCCATAGAATATCGGGATTCTTCTTTACTTCAATTTCTTAATCAACAAGGCATCGTTGTTCAACGTTCTTGTCCTCACACCTCTCAACAGAATGGGCGAGCCAAACGCAAGCATCGCCATATTCTTGATTCTGTACGTACTATTCTTCTTTCTGCCTCATGTCCAGAAAATTTTTGGGGAGAAGCTGTAACACCCTCCCTGTAGCAATTCCGTACATTCTACTGTTCTAGTGATCAGTGTCGGTCGGGACAGCTAGAACGTCTGAAAAAATATTTAAACTAAAGTGAGGAACTATAATTAACTCAAATATTAATAAGAAAATTTAGGAAAAATTTTAGAAATAATATACAACCAAGTTAAATGAGCCGGTGCCCTAACGATGGGTAACCCAGTGGGAAGTTGCGGTTCTCGCAACTAGGAGCCTTAGACTCGGGGGGAAAATTCATAAAATAATTTTTGGGACTCCAGAGAAGGGTCATTGAGGTTCCTATGGCATTAGAATGCCAAGAAAATGCTTAGAAAAATTTCTCAATCGGTACAGATAATTTTAGTCTGTTAAGCCAAACAGATGGCATTTTGGTCATTTCGCCTCCAGAGGTGATTTTTGGCCGACTTGTCCAGTTAAGTAAATAATTATTATAACATAAAATGTGAATAAATATTGCTACAAATTAAATTGAAAATGAGTAGAGAAGAGAAGAAAAGAAAATGAAAGAAAATGCCAATTATAACATCATATGATGTCATTAAACACTTACCCACCAATCATATTTAATTAACACTTAAATTAACTAATAAAAAGAGGATAAAGGATACAACAAAAATCAAAAGAAGCCATCAGCCATTCTCACCAAAAACCAGTCGTGTCTCTTCCCTTCCACCCCTTTCCTCCATGAAAACTCCACCAAAGCTTCAATCCCCACCAAATCTCACCATAAAACCACTCAAGCTCTTCACTAAACTTGTTCCTCACACCTTAAATCACCACTAGGCAGAAAAAAGAGGAAGGAAAAAGGAGGTTTTGTTAGCTTGAAATTCTGCTCCAAGTGGTTAGTGTCCAAACTCTTACTACCTTTGATTTTATTCATGTTTAATGGCATGAAATAAGTAGGAAATGTAAGAAAATGAAATAAAAATGTGTGTGTGTGCACCCTTAAAATTTCAGCAGCTTAGGTTAGTTAGGGTTTGATGATTTTGCTTGATAGCAAAGTGGTTATAAGCTGCTCTTGGTATGAGATGAGTGATTAAATATGTTTGTATAAGTGGAATGCAAGTGGAATGCATGATAGAACTTGAAAAAAATGTGGACACATGAACAACATTAGGGTTTGCTCATGTAATAGTATGATAACCTTGTAATGGTCAATTAGTGACCATTTGAATGTGTGTGAGGAGGAATTGAAGTGAGTAAGAATGTTGGAGTTGGCCTTAGGCATGCTGCCCTTGGTGACCTGCAAGACTGGTTGGGAGTCCAGCAGGTTTGGACAGCCATAAATGGAGTTGTATAGGTTCAATTAGTGCAAGGCCAATTGGACATGAAACTAGACACATAATGGCACAACTTTGATGAAGAAATACTGCTCAGAAAACCAAACCAAGTTGACCTAAAAATTGCCCTAATCTGGGTGAATTGCATTCTGCCTGGGCAAAATAATCAAATGAATAGTATTTATTCATTTGGTCATAACTCAGTGTAGAAAGGTCTAATTGACCTAAAATTTTACCAAAAGAAAGCTAAGACATAGACCTACAACTTTCATGAAGAACACAAATCTAAATTCTGACCATAACCTAGTCAAATTACCAACCAAACTTAGGTTACCAAATCTGGTAGAACCAGTTTTGCCCAGAATTTTGGATTTCGTCCAATCCGGCCAGTTATGGTTTTTAGGCTATAACTTGAGCTACAAAACTCCAAATGGAGTGATTCAAAGAAGGAAATGTAACTAGACAAAATAAGGAACAACTTTCATGAAGACAATTTTACCAAATTCCTACTGTATAAATGACCAATGGAATAGTAAATATGAGGCTTGAAATCTGAAAATTTTGAATAGCTAATACTAAGCTTAGAAATGGTATTGGTAACCAATACCAACAATTTTAGAATGCAAAATGTGGTATGTTAGGAGTATTAAAACCAATGTACCTATTGTCTATGCAAAAGTCAACATTTTAGTTGACTAATGAAATGAATAGTAATACCTAAACTTAAATTTCAAGATTTGTAAAGTTTAAAAGTGTAACATGCCCTAGTACACCTAGCAAGATTGGTTTGGATAGGTTGGCATGCCAATAGGGTTCAGTTAGCAGTACTTTACATAGCATTATTCCATTCTGTGATTTTATGGCTTTTAGCCATTCTGACATTGTGTTGATACTTAGCCTTGTGCCTAATATTTATTACAGCTCATTAGCTGTTCTGTTGCACACCGGGAGATATATATGTGACCGATGGTGTAACGGCCCGAGGTACTAGATACCCAGTGCCAGTTTACCCGTTTATTCAGTCCAGTCATCCAGTATAGGTTACTTGAGCAACAAAAATGAAAGTGAACAAATTTAATAAAATAATGAATAGAACAAGTACATAATAAATAAGATTACTAATAATGATAAAAAAAAAATTGTCTGCATAAGACATCAGAACATGTACTGCATATTTACTTTCTGTTATTTCTTTTCATTTTATTATTGGTACCACTAAGCATTATTGCTTAGCGCATTGCTTTTTGCCACGCGTAGGTTCCGAGAGATGCATCGAGAGCCCAGAGACCACGGTCGGTGAAACCTTCAGACTGCATAGTGTCCGTGTCACCTCACCAACATCAGTGCATTGATAGGACACTAGGTTTTATTTTAGTATTTTGTAATTAACTTTTATTTTCTCATGCTTAATTAAGACTTATGTAATGTATTTTGGGTATTGATGTAAATAATGAAAATTGTGTTTATGAATGAAAAAATGAATATTTATTTATGACTCTTATATGAATATCATATGAAATGAATGAATGAGAAATGAGAGTATATTTGAGAAATATTGAGATTTTGTTGATGAAATGGAGTTTGGGATTGATTAAAAATTTTGGAAGTATTTTTCACAGGTTTCGAAGAACTGTTTTATCCATTTTTAGCCAGTACTCTGCCTGATTTTCTATCAAATTTGCGGAACCTCAAATAAATTATAATTTCAATAAATGACTTAAATGAATTATATTTCACAAATTGTACTTCATAACTATGAAAAAAATAAATTAGAAAGGATAAAAATGATTGAAATAAAATAGGGTGTTTTGGTAAACTGTGTGACATATTTTACTCGGCTATACTATAGACGGGTAAGGGGTGTCACAGAAGCAGCTCTTCATGCTGTTTATATTATTAACCGTCTTCCTACCTTGGTTCTTCATAATTTATCTCCTTTTGAAAAGTTGTTTGGACAACCTCCTGACTATTCCATCCTTAAACCTTTTGAATGTGTTTCTTTTGTTCTTTTACAACCTCATAAACATACCAAATTAGAACCCCATGCTCGCCTATGTTGTTTTCTTGGTTATGGCATTGAACACATAGGGTATCGTTGTTGGGATCCTGTTTCTAATAAGTTACGCATCTCTCGTCATGTTACCTTTTGGGACAATACTATGTTCTCTTCTCTTTCCAAATTTCATCACTCTGTCAATACTGACTCTCTATTTTTCACTGACTCCTCCAAAGAGCTGTTTCCAAGTCCTGATCCAGGTGATTGTGATATGCTCAATATTAGCCCAACTACACCTGCCCCTATTGAATCTGCACCAGTTATTGATCCAGTACTTGTGCCTGCATCTCCTCCTAGCACTACTCTTCGTCGTTCTACCCGTGTAAGAGAAACTCTTCATTATCCTTTTGATTTTCACTGTTACTCTACTATTGCAACCCTTCATGAGCCTCGTTCTTATCGTGAGGCAAGTACTGACCCTCTTTGGCAGCAAGCTATGACTGACGAACTTCAGGCTTTAGAGAAAACTCATACTTGGGATTTAGTTGATCTTCCACCAAACAAGACCCCTATTGGTTGCAAATGGATTTACAAAATCAAGACCCATTCTGATGGAACTATTGAATGCTATAAAGCTCGCTTAGTAGCCAAAGGGTACACTCAAGAGTATGGTATCGACTATGAAGAAACTTTTGCTCCAGTGGCTCGATTAACATCTATTCGCAGTCTCTTAGCTATTGCTGCAGTTTGTAAATGGAAACTTTTCCAGATGGATGTCAAAAATGCTTTTCTTCATGGTGATTTAACAGAAGAGGTTTATATGCATCCTCCTCCTGGTTATCATTCTCCTCATAAGGTTTGCAAACTTCGGCGAGCCTTATATGGATTAAAACAAGCTCCCAGGGCCTGGTTTGCCAAATTTAGTTCCACTCTTGCTCAACTTGGTTTTCTCTTTAGTCCACATGATTCTACATTATTCACTCGCCGAACTGACAGTAGTATTGTTCTTCTGTCGCTTTATGTTGATGATATGATAATAATAGGAGATGATTCATCTGGTATTTCAGAGTTACAATATTATCTCAATCAGCATTTTGAAATGAAAGACCTGAGTTCTCTCAGCTATTTTTTGGGTCTTGAAGTTTCTCAAAATTCTGATGGCTATTATCTATCTCAAGCCAAGTATGCATATGACTTACTTTCTCGAGTAGGCATCACTGATAGCAAAACAGTATCAACCCCATTGGAGCTTAATTGCAAACTTACACCTCTTGATGATCCTACTTTATATCGACAGCTTGTCGAGAGTCTTGTTTATCTCACAGTTACTCGACCTGATATTTCATATGCTATTCATCTGGTCAGCCAGTTTATGTTTGCTTCTCACTCAACTCATTTCTTTGCAGTACTTCGAATCCTTTGTTATATCAAAGGTACTCTTTTTCATGGTTTACACTTTTTCGCTACCTCCTCCCTAGTATTATCTGGCTACTCTGATGCTGATTGGGCTGGTGATCTGACAGATCGTTGTTCTACAACTGGTTATTGTTTCTTCTTGGGTAATTCTCTTATCTCTTGGCGTAGCAAAAAACAAATTGTTGTTACACGTTCTAGCATAGAATCTGACTATCGTGCTCTTGCTGATGCTACATCTGAATTACTTTGATTACGGTGGTTATTAACTGATTTGGGTGTCACTCATTCTTCTGCCACAATGCTTCATTGCGATAATAGAAGTGCCATACAGATTTCTCATAATGATGTATTTCATGAGCGTATCAAACACATCGAAATTGATTGTCATTTTGTACGTCATCATGTTGTTCATGGCACTATATGTTTGATTCCTCTCTCCTCTGTCAGCCAAACCGCTGATATATTCACCAAAACGCATCCTCTCGCTCGCTTTCAGGATCTCTTAAGTAAACTCAAGTTGGCACCTGTATTAATACCTTGAGTTTGATGGGGGAGGGGGGTGTTAGCATAATTACAGCAATTAGCATGATTATAGGAGATTTGTGTAGCATAATTACAGTAATTATTATTTTTATCTAATTTAGCTCATATTCTCATATATAAATAGATGTAATATCTCTGTAAATAAGACACAGACAAATACACAATCATTTCCTTCATTACTTGTATTCTTTCTTCTAACAATAATAAAATTATTTATATATATGGTCATTAATTATAGATTATATAACATGTATTTATAAGATATTAAAATATATATATAATTAATTTTAATTTCTAATTTGATTGGATTTAAATTGAATTTAATTTTTAATTAAATTTTAAATTTTAATAAATAATTAAAATACTAACACAATTTTAATTTAATTTAGTGCTTATGATATCAATGTTTTAGTTTCAATTTGATTTAATTCTCGAGCTGGTTTGCGCATAGCCCTTGGGCGAAACCAAGCCCATGGGTTAAGTTGAGCTCACCTATAATGATAGTAATGCTGACTCCTGATTCCATAGAACAGCACACGCTTCTTCTCGATGTCTCACTCTATACATGAAATTGAAGTGGCCAAAATCAAAATCTATATCACCCCTGTATCGTCTAAGCCGACGCTTCACATCAACTCTAGCATCCACAGAATCAATTTCAACTGTCCACTGCAAAATCAGAGATTTGATCTCAAGAGGACTCTATGGCCAAACAATTGCACTGTATCGACAAGAGCTCCGTCTCGCAGGTGTCCATGCAAACGCCTTCATCATCCCTTCACTACTCAAAGCCTGCTCTTCTTCGCAGTACCATAACTATGGCCTTCAACTTCACTGCGTTGTTCTTAAATCAGGTTTGGTGTATGATCCCGTTATTTCTAATGCTCTCATGCCCTTTTATGCTAAATCTTCAGATGTTGAACTTGCACTTAAAGTGTTCGATACAATGCCTTTGAGAGATAGTATATCTTGGAATTCTATCATAAATTGCTGTGTACAAAAGGGGCGTATCACCAAAGCGTATGAATTGTTTAAGGAAATGTATAAATGTGGTTTTGTACCGAAACCCGAGTTGCTCGCTAGTTTTATATCGCTTTGTGTACGTTTAGGGGATTTGAAACTCGGAAGAGCCATTCATGCTCTTGTTATTGCTGATGAGAGGATCGAGGAGGAGGCTTTTGTGTTAACTTCTTTAGTTGACTGGTATTGTAAGTGTGGTTACTTGTCCATGGCTTTGCGCCTGTTTGATCGAATGGAAGTGAAAAATGAGGTTTCCTGGACTGCGATGGTATCAGGGTGCATTGCAAATTTAGACTATGGTATGGCCGTTGATTGTTTTCGAGCAATGCAAATGAATGGGGTTAAACCTAATAGAATAACATTGATTGCGGTGTTACCAGCATGTGCTCAGCTGGGTTGTATTAAGCATGGAAAAGAAATTCATGGATATGCATTTCGTCAGGGGTTCGATTTGGATCACCATTTTTTATCTTCTCTTATTCATATGTATTGCAAAAGTGGGAAATCAATGCACCCTGCCAAGCTTATTTTTGAGAGATCAAAAGTCAAAGATGTGGTGATCTGGAGTTCAATTATTGGGAGCTATTCCCGAAGTGGGCATAGTGTTGAAGCTATGAATCTTTTTAAGCGGATGAGAGCAGAAGGAATTGAACCAAATTCCGTGACTCTATTGGCAGTAATCACTGCCTGCACAAATCTGACAGAACTTGAGCTTGGAAATGCAACTCATGGATACATTGTGAAATGTGGCTTGAATTTTGATATTTTTATTGGGAATGCACTAATAAACATGTATTCAAAGTATGGCTGTCTAGTGGCTTCGCATCAAATTTTCAAGGAAATGCATATCAAAGATTCAGTGTCATGGAGTACATTGATTGCTGGTTATGGCTTGCATGGTTATGGTAAGGAAGCTTTGTATCTTTTTCATGAGATGCAAGACAGGATGGTGGAACCAGATGCAATTACTTTAATTGCCATTTTATCAGCTTGCAACCACACTGGCCTTGTCAAAGAGGGAAAACAGATATTTGATAATGTGAAGCAAGAAGGAAAAATCCCACTGGCTATAGAACATTATGCTTGCCTAATTGATCTTCTTGGAAAGTCTGGGAAAATCGATGATGCTTTTGATATTGTGCAAACAATGCCCTTGAAACCTAGTGCAACAATATGGAGCTCTTTGGTGTCAGCATGTAAAACTCATGGGAGATTTGAAATTGCAGAAATGCTAGCACACCACCTTATAAAATCAGAACCTGGGAATGCTGCTAACCATACTTTGCTCAGTTTGATTTACGCTGAATCAAAAAACTGGCCTGGTGTAGAAGACGTGAGGAGATTCATGAGAGCACAGGGACTAAATAAAACCTATGGATTTAGCCAGATTTCAATAGGCAACTCTGCTTCATTTCCAATTTAGTTTTATAGTCAGGTTGGTGACGCTTGTCCACCGCAGTAATGTGATCAGGTTTTGTGGCTTTTTTTTTTTAATTTTTTTTTTATGTATAAGCAAGTCAATTTTATTGATATGATCCGATAAGTTCTTAGGACACAATCAGTTTTTATGGATGCACTTTTATGAAGCTAAATATATATATATATATATATATATATATATATATATATATATATATATATATTTTGTGCTGCTTTAACGTGGTTGTATCGAATGCAATTTTATCTGGGTGTGTGAATGCTGGTCGGTTAAATGAAGCTAAATCCTTTTCTGAGATGTTTAAACATACTGGCATGGACTATGATGGTATCGGAGTTATTTCAAACTGTGTTTGTGGGGGGAGGGTTTGAAGCTGTTCAACCAGATAAAAATATTTGGTTACATATGTTTTCAACTATATTTGTTACATATATTTATTATTCACTATTTAAATATTAATAAAAAATTATTGAAGAATTTTTTTAGCTTAAAAAATGTTTTTAATGATGAATTATTTCAGTCATATATATATATATATATATATATATATATATATATATATATATATAAAAGATTTTTATATACATAAGATTTTGAGTTGGAGTCTTAATCACAATAAATAAACCAATGCCATTGATTAATTGTGGATGATATTTAAATAATTTTTTAAAAACTTTTGATAATTAAAGATATTTTTAAATATATATTTTCAAGAAAAAAAAATGCCATTGATAATTGTGGATGATATATCAAAGCCACTAATTTCGTCCAAGAAATCTAGGCATTAATAAGTGAGCGAAGCTGATCGCTTAAAAAATTAAAGATTATTTCAATAGCTTAATGAAACTCCACAAACCCTTCAATCTAAGTATTGATTGTTTTATTTCTGGTTCAACTGAAAGGGACATACATATGCAAAAGAAATGTGTGAGAGTAACTTCTAATGGTAGATTGTGAAAGCGGGCGTGCAGTTGGAAGGAAGTTGATCAGGTACCGGAACCACTGTTGTCAATGGAAAAGAAAAATAAGAAGTTTGGCTCAGTAATGAGGACGTATTTAATTCACACAGATTGAATTTCTTTTCACCTTTCTCCTTCAGATGCAAACAGATTGAAACAAGTAATTCACACTGGACAAGGTAAGGCATCCTTTATTTATTTATTTTTAATAATTAATAAAAGTGTATACTTCTAATTGTTTTTTTAGTTTAGCCTTTATTTGGATGTATGGAAAATGAAGGAGAAGAAAAATAATGCGAGAAAAATCAAAGATGATTAATATTCTCATTTATTTAGAAAAAGAAAAAAAATTAAAGGGAGAATTTAAAAAACTCTTATTTTCCTTTTATTATTTTGGAGAGAAAAAAACAAAAACTTGAGAGGAAAGTGTATTTTATATAAAAATAGTAAAATTATCCCTCTTTTAAAGTTTTTTTTAATAAATAAAATAAAATTAAAAATTTACTATAATTTCTTTTTTTTTTCTTCCCATTTTAAACAATAAAAAAACTTTATTTTCATTTTTATTTAATTTATTTTACTTTTCTATAAACAAGAGCAAAGAAAATAATAAAAAAAAATTATTTTTTATTTTTCACTTTTTATTTTCCTTTTCCCTCCAAAAAAAATTTCTTAACAGGGTCTGAATTTACCCATTATATTAATCTTACGAGTATGAAATATTTGAAAAATGGATTATTAAAATTAAAGATAAGGTGGAAGGAAAATGTTTAAAATTATAAAAATATATTTTATATTTTTAAAATTCTTTTTAATATCTAAGAGTAAAATTATTATTTTATTATTTAAAAAGTAATTGTTCTTTCAATATTTTTCCTCCTAGTTTTAAATCAAAACATGTATAAAATATTAAAAAGGTTATTTCTTTTTATAAAGAAATTTTTTAATTAATAATTCCAGAAAAAACATAATTTACAACACTAAAGTTAACCCACTAAATCAGAACCCAAAACACTGAGCATAAATATCACAAGTTAAGTGAAAAAACATGAAAAAAAAATTTATTTTCCTGTCTAATCCACAAGTAAAGTGAAAAAACATGAAAAAATTATTTTCCTTTCTAATTATTGTTTTTTTTTCCTCCCATTATTTTCTTTCTCTCATTCAAACTATAATACCCCTAATTTTTAAATTAATTATTTTATGGATAGACATTAATATTTTATTTTGTTTAAATTTTAGAAAATTATTTGAAATTTTTCAGATTTTAAAAATCGGGTTTAATTTTTTAAAAATATAAAACTTTGATATTTTTAAAAATTAATTTAAAGACCACGTGGTAAAACTAAAAATATATTTGGACTCTACACATTTTTCTGAGTTTTCTAGAATTTTTATGGAATTTTTGGGCCTTATTTCGGTCCCAAAGCAGAATAAAAATTTAAAATTTTGTATCATGAATCGGACTGACCGAATCAAATAGGACCAGATCGAACCGATCGAATCTGACCGGCCATTTCCTTTTCTTCTTCCCTTCGCTCGCCCGCCCGACACTCTCTCTCTCTCATTTTCTCTCTCCTCTCTCCTCCTCTCGCTGCACCACCGCCACCCCAGCTTTCCCAGCTCGCTGGTGCGCCACCCTAGCCTGTCCCCCTCGCCAGCCGTTGCCTGAGGCGCCGGAAAAATGAGCCCGAAGACGCCCCAACACGCAACTCGTTGTTTCATCTTCCTAGGCCAATTCTGGCAGATTCGGCCACCAATCGGACCAGGTTTTGTGTCAAACCTCTTCTACACCTTAAAAGCTTTCCATAGACACCAAGAACACTAAAATCCATCAAGCGGTTTGTCCAATTTTTGTCCGGAAAGTTTTAGCCCATTTCGATTTTTGGGCTGAATTTCTCGCAAACCGTGAACCCCACGAGAAAACCGAGAGTACCGGAGTGCTCCACTCGTCGAGAGCTTCGCGGCAATGCCAATTTCAAAATTTTTCGACACCGTTTTTCGATAGGTCTTGCGAAACTTCGTAGTATTTTTTCGAGTACTAAATGAGCTTAGAAAATTTCGTAAAAATTATATACTAACTCCCGTATTGTGGGCTTCGTGTAGGTACCTTCAATTCGTGGAAATTCAACGGTTTCCCAGGTTTGTAAATTTCGAGTCGGACAGACAGGTTACTGAAAAAGTCTTAGAATTGGGTCAAAATTTTGGCTACCCCACTGTTGTCAGACGTCCCGAACGTGTTCCCGGGGTCGGAATCAGCATAGATAAACCTGAACCTTACTTTTTCTTAATTATCTAGTGCTTGAATTTGATTAAAAATCCATAAAATATTCGTGGTAGCTTAGAAAATTATAATTCTTTTTGTATTAGCTTAGTAATAATGCTAAGGACTGCGGGGCAAAATTTTAGAATTTTTAGAGTTCATTTGGGTAGTTTTTGCAAAAAGGGTTTAATTATAAGGACTAAACTGTAATTTTTCACATTGTGATTGTTGACTGTTTGGATGCGCCCAGGAGGGGCTATGTGATGTGATTGAGTTGTGGATGTGTGATTTGTGGATATAGAAGTGCATTTTGAGCCCTTTTGCAGGTTTGGTAAGTTCTAGGTGTATGAGAGATTTTGCAGAATTTTTGGCATGACTTAGGACATCTTTAGTCTTTTCTTAGTTTGTATTGAGTCAAATGTATTAAATAATTATAATAAAATTATCAGGTGAGCCAGGAAAGCCTTTCTCCTCTGCCTAGCCGTCACAGTGACTTCGATTAAGTCTGTGAGTAAAATATTAATTTTAATTGTAATTTCGATATTATTATATGTTGAAGCATGCCTATGCATCACTTATAAATATGTATCTATGTAGTTAAACACTATGAACGTTTTATATTGCATACATAATTATTAAAGTGCCATGGATGTTGTTTGTAGTATTTTAGAGCAGTGTGTGTGCGTGGCGTGCGTGTGGTATGGTATTGGATATGGACAGGACGGGTAGACACGGCGTGAGAAACACTCGCTGGGACCCAGTCTTTCAGGGTACACATGGCTTGAGAGACACTCGCTGGGACCTTGCATTTGGTTTATTAAGTGAAAGTCCGACTTAAGAGACACTCGCTAGCAGAGGTTGGATTAAGAGGGCTGTATAGGGGATCAGCTCCCATATATGTATTGTTTGACAGTGTTGGGTGTGTGAGTGCTCCAAATAACCTTTTTGCTGTTATGATATGAAAATTATGACGATGTTGCATTTCACTCCACAGGGTGCATTAGCTTTAGATAGCAATAGAGATTATAGTTAAAATTGATATTTTACTCTCTGAGTCGAAAGCTCACTCCTGCTCATCTATTTTTTCAGGCTACAGGGAGATTATTTGTTGTGGCTAACCTGCTCTTCTTCTTCACAGGTCCATTGATAGTATTTAATATATTTTGTACAATTGAGTTAAATTTTTAGACTCCGCATATATTAGAAGCACTTATTTTTATTTTGGGCCTGTATTATAAAAGTTATGTTGGACCTGTAAAATTATTAACTATATGCATGATGGTATTAGATGAGGGAGCTAAGCTCCCATTTGAATTATGACATTTTGATCATATGGAGGGTGAGATGAGCCCCCCAATTTATTATATATTGTGTTTACAGGTCGGGGAGTCAAAACTCCCCGTTAAATGGTCCATTTTATGGTCGGACTCTGTCCGGTTGAATTCTTAAAATTGAGCCCAAACGGGCCTTAGAGTTGAGTTGAAGAATAATTAGGCTCAGTGTCGATCCGGCCCATTGGTTGGATCGTGACACAAACAAACATAGTGTATAATTTATATAATTTTGTGACAATGACTGTGACTCCACTTTTGAGTAGTAAGGAGGAAAGTCCTAATCAAGAGATGGTGTTGAGCACTCAAGATCAAAATATGGAGATGGACGGTCCAAGTCCAACCACCATCCATTGATCCACTTCAAATAACAACATTCCAGTGAAGTGGACGCGAAGAAACAAATAAAAACCTCATGATTTTATGTAATTAAACTTCCTTTTAAGTAAGCACAAATCACCATCCACATTACTAAACTAACAATCGGCTCTCTCTCCTTTTGCAGCTTGTATTAAAAGGAACTCAATCTTTGTTACAACTTGCATTCGTTCTTGATCCCTGTAATACTGCTGCTAAGCATGGACAAGGAAGAGGGCAAATTGGTGGTCATGGGACGAGCAGAGATTGATACACGACCACCTTTCCAGTCTGTTAAAGAAGCTATCATGTTGTTCGGAGAAAGAGTTTTAGCTGGGGAGATTTATGCCAACAAGCTCAAAGAGGTTTGTTTTTTCAACTATATATAATTCCTAGTTGTGTTCGCTTGAGATGTAGTAGTATTCTCGACTCATCAACGAGCTTTGGTTTTGTGGTATTGTAATTGTTAGAATTTTGAGATCATCAATGAGTCAGAGAAATTTCTTGACAATAATCACTGCTTTCATATAAATGCACAAAATTGTCTGACTAATTAAAAGCTTTTAATTATCTGATATACAAATGCATATTTTCTTGTTAGATACGGGCAAATGAAAGTGGGCACTCCCAGTCCCGAATGAGAGCTTTAACAGCTGAGCTTGAGGAAACGAAACAAAGCCTCCAAAAAGCAAGAGAAGAAGCTGAATTAATGGCAAACTGCATAAGATCACTTAGAGAAGAACAAGAACAAACAAAGAGAGAGCTTCAATGGCTAAAAGCAAGGGAAATGTTTAAGAAGGAACCCATTATTATTGATGATCCTGAGACTGAAGACCTTAAGTTCATTGAAAATGCAACCAAAATGGAGATGAAGAACCAAACTAATGATGATGATGATGATGATGATGAAGCTAATGATTTTGGAAAGAAGAGATATGTGAAATTTGCTAGCCCTCCTTCATTGGCTAAGGTCATTGTTACCAAAGAGGAAATGCTCGAGAGACCCTCAACTAAAAAGACCATGAAGAAAAAGTCTCTAGTCCCTCTTTTAGGGTGGCTAATTTCAAGAAAGAAGGCAAACCAAGAAGTTGAATCTCCTAGAAGTTGATGAAATTATCACTGGCATCAGGTAACAACACATGAAAAAATTTCCATATATGGGGAGAACACTATTACATATATAGATGATGAAAGTTTGTCACATAAGAGGGTATTGGGCGAGTTTATTAGTAAATCTATAGATATACAAGACCTTCCCTTTCCATAGATATAGCACTTTCAAGAAAATTCTTTTGGATGACCTTTGCTTTGCCTTTCACATAGTTTGGCTGTAACAAATAAAAAGGTTTTGTAAACTCGAATTCTCAAATGATCGCTATTGGACCTATAAGAAGAAAAATGTTATGCGACTCTTTTGTATTGTGCCAATGGTTTCATGTTTCTCTATTGAGCTAAAACATATATTCACTATTAATAACATTCTTTAACTCCTCTTTTTTCTTTTTTTTTTTCAATTTAGATTCCATTTATTTAAAATATATTTTGTTAATATACTAATTATGTGCAATATAGTATTTTTTTTTTCAATAATTTTCATTTCATTGATAAAATATCTTTTTTTTTAATATAATTAATTTCAATTGATCTTATAATTTTAAAGATGATGAATGAGCTTTAAAATGTCAAACTTAATAAATGATGAAATTCGAATATGAATCTCTACTCCCCTAGGTCTGGTTGTATGCATCGCGACACACATCACATCTAAATGGTATTGGTTGACTGCTGAGACAGAAGAAAAGAAGACTCTTCACTTTATGCAAATTTAGCAAGAACAAACAAACCGACAGCAAATTCAATAAAAAAAACAAAAAAAAATAATATTAGATTTTTTACACGCATATATTTACATAAATTTCTATATATATATATATATATATATATATATATATAAGAAATTTCTATATTATATTTTTAACAGTTATAATATAACCCAAGCATATATAATTGATAGATGAAAGTTAAAATTCATATTAATAGTAAAATTTTCAAATGATTTACGCTTTTATTAGGATGTAAATAATGTGAATAATGTTTTCTTCCTTCAAATTAGTTATATAATTATTGAAATTTATAAATTAAAAAATTTTTAAAAAAATTTTTGAAATTACAATAAAATAAATTAATAGTTTTTTTTCATAAAAAGGTGTACAAATCATAAAATTTAAAAAAAAAAGGTCACACTCAAATATTTAATTTATTAAATTTTAATTTCTTAAATAATTATTAATTTTTTTTCTCTCTTTTCTATTCTATAATCAACAGAATAAAAAAAATTATATTTTAAGCATTATTTTGCAAGGAGTCGGTAAGTCGGCTGAATTGAATAAGAGAAGCGAGGAATAATTGAGTACGTGTTCATTAAAAATATGTGTCCATGCACATGTAATCATGTGAACCCTATCAATCCAGACAAAAATTTTTTGTTCGCACTATCTACGTGGTACGCATACTCAGCATCTTATGTTTAGCCATGGGCCGATGGCTTCCTTTTTTTTTATTTTATTTTTTTCACCAAGCCGAAGACATGCATTTACTAACTTAATATGTTAGCAGTTAACAAGTTGGTAAATATTATTTGTATGTTGTGATTATTTCTTATTGATATTATTTATTTAACTAAATAATATATATATTTATTTATAAAAAATTTCTTATTTATATTAAAATATGTAAACACCCAATTGATAAGAAATTACATATAGATATTCATTTAAAATTCATCATAATTTGGATATATTCATTGGATAGGTAAGAATTACTCTTGTTTATAATATAAAAAATTAAAGGAAATTTATTGCCACGTAATTAATGCAAACAAAAGGGGAAAATAAAGTAAAAATAGAAAATTATTTTAATGGTAAGCTTAGTTGGAGCTTTACCAGCCACATGATGGAGATGCAGCCAGACAAGTTCTCGCTCTATACACCAAACATAAATAAGCATCCACAAATCTTGTCTTATTTGATAGATTCTCATACAGGTCTCCTTCATATAGTGACTAAGAACCAAGAACCAATTTAACTACCCAAACTCATCATCAAACATGGAGAAACAAAGCCCTCAGAGAATAATGAAGAGCAGCCATCTCTGCATCCCCAGGCTGAGACCCACCAACACCACCACCATCAAGAATAATCACCACCGTTTGTCTCCGATGACTCTCCTTGAGCGTTTCCGGGAGGCTGTCTTTCGCTTAATGATGTTGTCGGCTCTCTCCAAGGCCAGTAATAGTAATGGGGGATCACCTGTAAATAGATCTTATTGCCACCCATCTAATGACCCTCACCACAGCGAAGCAGTGGCTGATTGCATTGAGTTTATCAAGAAAACGGCGGTGACCGAGGAGGAGAACCGCGTCCGGCGCTCCACTTCCAGTAATTCCATTGATTCCACCACTGAAATGATCATGCCAGTCCCAGTTTTATGAGCTATTTGTGCATGCGTGGGTATTTCTATGCTTTAATTATATCTGTGTAAGCTTCAGTGGTCTGAGGGTGATATTGTAACAATGAATTACTAGGTGTGAGATAGTATATATATGATATATAGATTGTAACCTTAATATGCATGAAATTAATTTACAGAAAAATGTAAATTATTTAATTTACACTTCTTTGATTGAATTCGGATTATTCCAATTTTCTTCTTTAATTGTTCCTGTTTGTATTATATAGCTTAATCTGTCTTCTTTTCATGTTTTTGTTTATGAGATAAGGAATAATTCAAGTAACTTGGTCTCTTGGTTTATATGATAATGAATATAAATATAATATTATTTCGAGCTTAATTGTTTATTATTATAATAAATTAATATAAATCAGATTTTGAGATGAAAATTTTATTAAAAAATGTTATTTAGGGCAAACCTGTTTCCACAATTAGAATGACAAATATCATAACTTTTTAAATATTATTTTAATTATCAGATCAAATTGTCCTCATATGATTTGATATGATTTGATCAATATAATTCTTTTGTATATAAAAATATAAGATATTTCCATCATTATTATAAATAATTTTTTCTTTGATAAATTAATTGATTATTCACATTTTCACAAATAAAATTCTAATGTGGTATTTATTTAATTTTTCATTTTTCTACCATTACGAAAAATCTCTCTATTTATTTTTTTTACATTAAAATTAATCTCTTTCTAAATCTTTTTTCAGACGTGAATGGGTAATATTTTCAATTAATTTTTAATATATCTTCTTTTTTTTAAGAATTATTTTATTTTATTTTTCCTAAAATCTTTAAATTATGATTTTGCAATTTTTGTTTAAAATGAATGGACAAATTATTATTTTAAGATAATAATTGTGATTAATTAGAACTTCTATGGAAAAAAAAAATTCCACAGCATAAAGAAAAAAGTCCTAAAATGGGCCACAAATATATTTATTAGTTATCAAGGTGAGAAAAAATGAAGAAAATAAAATATTTAGATTTTTTATACACACATTGAGACTATATGATTTTGTTTTTTAAACCCTTACAATTTATTCATTTATAAATTAAGTAGTTATAATGAAACCAATATAATGTGTGAGTTCAATTTTTCTTTTAGTTATCTACATAGTTTATTTATTTAACACCTTTAATTTATTTTACTTATATATATATATTAAAGATAATTATGATATTTTTCAAAATTTATATTTTCTTTTAATATCAAATATGCCATGAAAATGAAAAAAAGGTACAAGTTAATTATAAGATACTAAGGATAAAAATATATTTTTAATTATTAATAAAATTGTCATAATTAGTTTAAATGCACAAAGATTAAAAATAAATAAATTAACTTATTAACTCTATTGAATAAATAAATCATTACGTGTCTTATAAAATTAAGTGAATTAACCTGATTAAATACTTATATTTAAAATATTATAAATAGAATGACTCATTTAAATCTATTTATTCTAAACAAACTTATTTAGTTATGTGTAGTATTGTATTGTATAAACGAATTGTACTAAGAATTGTGAGCTCTAGTGAGTGTCTATGATCCATCCAAATTCAGAGCGATAGCTGCTCGTCTCATGAGGAGGTACCCTAGACCCTAGTAGCGTAGCGTGGCAGCCCTCAGTAATTACAATTTCCTTTCTTTCGGGTGATCATCTCATTTTCTCTTCATATCTCTAAATCATGAATCTTAATCTCTCCTTATCCAAAGGTGACTTGGCAAAAAGACCAAGTGAATGAGTTAAAATGAGTTAGTGATTCAATTAGTGAATCAATCATTCAATTAATAAATCATTAAAAATTAATTAAACATAATACTTATTAATATAAATAAATAAATATAATTAATTAATTAAATTTTAATTATTTAAAATAAAACTTTAACATTTATTAAGTTATATTTACATAAATTTATAATATTTTTTTAAATATTCTATAAAAATATTTAAATAATATAATACATAAAAAATTTTATATAATTCTTTTTTTGATATTTATGAAATATTAAATATTAAAAATTATATATTAAAATAAAAAAATACATAAGTACGGATCTAACTCAATCGATTTTAATTTAAAAAATGTGTTTCAATTCTCCATATCAATACTAAAAAAGAAATAATAAAAAAAAAAACCTGTCCCTCTCAAATCCCTTCTACCCACAACTTGTCTCAATTTTCCTATTCTACTTTATTTATACCAACATAAAATTTTTAGTTACCATCCATCAAAGATATAAACAAATTATTCAGTTATGCAGTTATCTATAATATCTTGTTTACGTTCACAAGACACAGAATGGCATAAATATTTTTAGAAGATCAAATACGAAGCTCGATTCAGCATGCATAGACATGAAGCCAATCCCATATCCAACAAAGTTCTACTGTTTGCTACTACCACAGCCTCAAAGATAACATGGACCTAAAACTAATCCCAGCCAGCCGTGAAAACACATGCATCTTGTTTGTTTGCTATAAAAAGAACTAAAATAGACAAATGGAAAATTATTTCCTTTGAATAAGAAACAACAGATAAAGACAGACTCACAAGATGGAGTTGAACCTTCCTCATGGAACCAAATTGCTTGAGCTAAAAGATCCACCAGATGGATCTACTGTTTCATTAGACGCCAACCACCAGGCTAGGTCAAACCTAAGGAAGAACCTCCTCTCATGTCCCTTACATGGCGGTCTGTTTCACTGTACCACATTATCTGATATCAAAACTACATTACTGTAGCAGTTTCATTTACATTTATTTGCGCTCCATTCAGGTTTCAAATTAATGGAAATATCTGCTAAATTTGGAAGCAAGTTGAAGACGAGAAACTAACAAATTATCAACATATTTATCATCAACAAGCAAAAAAAGAACAACTTTGAACTTTAACATCTATTCTACAAATCTAAACGTGTATAGACAGATAGAATCCCATAGTTTAATGGCGAGGTGTTAATACACTCGCACAATGGATTAATTCATTATCATTTCCGAAAAGCAAACCCATCACATACAAGCAGCCTCAAACAGGCAACTCCAATCACGAGTTTCAAGCTAGCAGATCCAATCATGCCATTACGAAAACCAGTAGCAATTAAAGCATGCATCAGGCAGAACCTAACGAGAAACTCCAAAGTTCTCCAGTCGCACAAAATTGCATATAGTCAACTCAACAACTTTATAGTAAAAGCATACTCTTGAATATTGGTCTCAATCCCAATCATAAATGCTTGTAGATAGCTCAAGTAAGAATCCAACTAAGAATTCATTTGACACGCTTTTACAGAGGTAAATAGATATATAAATGCCCACATGCCATTTCTCTTAGCTCTTTCACACACTGAAACTCTATAACAAACTTATCCATATAAGACCAGAATATGCCCACAAATAAATCTAAGCCATTCACATCTGAAAATTACACTAACCAGCAGAATGGTTTGATCTCATCCATCACCTGACCCTCCACTTATTTGCAGACCCTCGTCTACTTCGAGTTGAGTAACGAGGTTCTGATTGGGAACCATTCTCTCCAAATCCTCTAGCATCCATTTTTCCATCCTTCCCAATTGTCTGCCTTCTCCCATAAGGCTCAGACATGGGAGATTTTAACCTCTTTGTTTTGTCCATGTCATATGCTAGTGGTTCAATCCCCTGCAAATCAGGCTCTGGAACAAAGCCAATAGGCCGTTTTTCATCATCCATTTTTCTAAATGTGATAGATATCCTATAAGAAATACAAAAGATGGAAGAAAATTAAGTTCACAAAAGTCATAAAAAAAAAGTAAGCAGAACCAAAACAGAGAATTAAGTTTCAACTCATACCTCTTTGATGTAACTGAAGGCACACAGTGCTTAGACACATCAGCTGCATTTCCATTTAACACAAGAACAGATCTGGGGAAATAACATATGTTGACCTTAAGATTTTGTTTCCATAACAAGAAGCATAGAGTACAAGTGCATAACAGGTAACAATTGAATGACGAAAGGTTTAAAAAAGGAGAAAGGGAAAAAAGCAATCAATGGAAATAGGATTGCTGTAAAGCATTGCGAGGAGACTTACCCTACAGGTAGAGGGATTGCAATTGATCCAGTAAACTCGCCAGCACGCACAACCTTCAAGTTAGTTCCAAATACTATATTGCACTCGCTAACAAATGACACCGTGCAGAAAGGCCGAACAAAATCATGATTGTCAATATGTGGAGGTATACAGTCCCCTTTATCATAAATATTAACAATGCAACTATCAGGTACACAAGTCGGGGGGAGAACATGCCACTTGATCAGCCTTCTAATGATCACTTTAAAGAGCTTAGGTATAGGATCTACAATTTCATTCTGGAGGATGCCAGGTGGATTACCATTTTTGTCCTGCCAACATAATATTGAAAGTTCAAGCCTGGTTGTCAAATTGAGATTTGAATCATGAATCAAGATCATAATTTCTGAATTGAGAATCAAAACAAATTGGTACAAATTCTCAAATCAGTTAGAAATGATATATATATATAAGCAACAAAAATATGCACATCTCCTAAAAAAAAGCAGCAGCATATATTAAACACATAAATAAACAGTAAACACATTATCATCCTAATTTGTTTATGAAAGTATTGGAATTTAAATTACATATCATATAAATATAATACAAGAATAATATACCATTGCTATTTCTATTATGAATTTTGTAATTTCAAAAAATTCAGTTTCCATTATCTAGTGTGCTCGCTAAATACATTGTATAAAAAGTAGAATAGCAATGTTTTCACCACCTTTGTCATCTTTAAAATATGGAAAAATGTCAAAGATAATCTAGAACTAGCCTACTAGTAAGCTCCATTGTCACTTCTTATTAATTCATTTGTCCCTTTTTTTTTTCTTTGAAGAGAAGGAAGAACAAATAGAGGAAATAAAATAGAGGGGGAAAAAGAAAGGAAAATAGGGGAGGGAGAAATAACAAAAAAAGGAAAAGAAATAAATGGACTAGGAGGAATAGACAAAAAGCAACAGAAAGAGTGGAATCTAGTTTATTTGAAAAATCAAAAGAATCATAAAGTTGAATGAAATTGTAATTTTCATCTAATATTCTGTTCAATCTCAATTCACATGCTCAATTAAAATCACCTGGTTTTTGAATATTGGATCACAAATAATACAATTCAGCAATTCTTATAGCTACAATTGCAAGCTTTTAGCTTCCATAAAGATACTTCATAATTACTATAAGCAATCAATCGCTCTATATATATATATATATATATGACAGGGTCAGAACTTACTGTTGCATAATTGTAACAACAACCAAATTGGATGGTTACGCGCCCTTTGCCCCTCATCCACTTCTGTGGGGCTGTATATGTTCTCTCTGCAAGCAAATCTCAGCATATTTCACATTCAATCAGTAAGAAAATGAAATATCAGCTGATGGAAAATTTTATCCTACTCATTTCACAAAATGATGAAAAGGCAAACATTTTGAAAAAGAGGAAGTTATGCATATTCCTCATCTAAAAAAATGAGCAAATATCTTGAGAAAACACATGAAAAGTAGATTTACTAACAACAAGGTGATACAACTTTGCATTTTTCAATCAACAGTAAAATAGCCAAATCATGAAAGAGTACGCGCAACACCAACTCTATATGTTACAACAAAATTTTATTAAATGTTTACAGCCTATTATGAACAAAGATCACTTCAGCTCAGCTACAATCATGCTAGAGTCTATACTCTGGAAAAAAATAATTCCATGATCCAATTGTGCTATGTTTTTAGATGTGAAACCCACTCACAAGTCACAACCCTAGGTCAAATGAGACCCGTCAAGTTGAGGTAGACTAATTGGGACTCATGGATTTGAAAGTGAGACATAAAATTCAAACAGGCTAGTAACACACCCACCCATTTGCAAACAAATGATAGCACTGCAAATTATAGTAAATCATAGCCAATTGACAGACACAGAAGTCAGCAAAAAAAAGAAAAAAAAAATCAGTAGAGTAGAAAATCAAAACAGTTAACTTGTAAATACACATAGCATTGCACCTGCATTTGCAATTTAACTATTTAAAACTCTTCGGCCACAGCCAATCATCAAACAATGACATAAGATACACCCCATAAAAATATTGAAAAGTTAAAATTTGTCTCACTGCCTAAATGGAAACACAGATAGAAAATAATGGCTGCCACCTTAACTTTTTATTAAACATCCATCAAACCATCACCAGACCACCCTTTTGGTGACAAGGAAAAGGGCAAAAAAAGCATTTTGTATATAGATATATTGAGAATAATAGCTATGACAAATAGGTAAATAAACAAGGGAAAGGACAGGGTGAAGGAATGTTAAGCATATTAGTGCTAAGGTGATCTTTCATAGTGATATGAAACATGAACATGCATTACCTCCAACTTTATTTTTACCAATTCAATTTGGCACGTATAGAAAAAAAAAAAAAAAAAAAAAAAAAAGAGTGAGAGAGAGAGAGATGACAATCATGTTCAATTATAAAGACCAATCTGGAAAGGAAACCCTATATAAAAACAGAGATAAGCACAAAAAAATAGTTTTGGGTAATTAGCATATCCCCTTTTAGTTTATTTTTGATAACAAGAATGGACATTACGATACTAAAACTTTTTTAAAAAATAATGTGAAAGATAAAATAGAGTGCAAAGCAACCAACCTTTCAGTTTTCCTTTGCTCCCCAACTCTTGGAGTTCATGCACATAATTAACTATTCTTGTCTGCTCTACAGCACTGAAAACAAGAGAGTGTAGTTCAAGTCCCTCAAGAATATTAACAATCTTTCCTTTGACCCTCTCCAAACAAATAAAATCCTTCTTCCTCTTCACACTCATAAACCTGATGTACTCTCTTTGATCTCTCGACAACTTGGGCTTTTCAACATCCCTTGATATCTTCATCTCCCCAGTCAAAGCACTTGTATTAACCATCCGCTTGTTCAAATCCGTCTGTTCCTCCTCAAATTCATCTTCCTGTGCCATGTCAGCCCAAGACATCCGGTGGCTCGGGGCTTCAACCAAAGGTGCAGCACCAAGGATTCCACTAGTAGAAGCTTCTGAAACAGATTCTGACCACCCATTCGCTTCATCTTTCCAACTACCCAAGGAATTCATATCATCTCCATCTCCATCTTTCCAACTTCCCGATGAATTATTGTCACAGTTATCATCCAAACAATTCTCATGCGATTCACTATTGCTTAGGGGCACAGGCGTTATTGTTGTATCTGAATGTGAAGGTTCTGCTTCGGCATCAACTTCTACAATTAAAAAAAAAAATCTAGATACTGAAAATTAACCAAAAAAAAAAAAAAAGCAAAACCCTAGTTATAACTCCCAACAGAAATACTTTCTACTTCAACCCTAAAATTCACATCTAAATATAGCCAAAAAAAAAAACTGAAATCAAATATGTAATCAAGGTTAAATTATCCCCTTCAATAACAAAACAAAGAGACAATTAGGGTATTGAAAAAGGGAGTACCAGGTTCGAGAGAGCGGATGCGATCGGAGAGGATTTGGGTGCAGTGTTGGCAGAGATCTCTGGAGAGAAAAGGGAGCCACGTGGTGAGGAACTCCGACGCAATTCGGAGATCGGACGGCTGATACTGCAGAAGGAAAGGATCGTCCCTTCTGACTCGATCGAGATCGGTCATGGCTGAGTCACTATTCGGAAAGCGAATAAGAGATTTATTGCAGAGCTTATTTAGAAAAACAGAAAGTAAAGCTTCCTTCAAACTTCAAATTCTGATTCGTGTTGAGTTGAAGAACAAATTGTGACTATAAAGGTAACGGGCACCGATGTCATTCCGGGAATCATGCTGGGGCTATTTTGGTACTTTATAGTGTCTAAATTAAAAAAAGAATACTTGCTTAATAATTTTTTTTATTTGGAAAAATAATAAAATTTATTATAGTAATAAAAAGAAAATAAATAAAAATAAAATATTAATAAAATTAACGGATAAACTTTTATTTGATTGAATTTCTTTTATAGCCAACTTGGATTGGGATTTAAAGTTTGATTAAATGTTAATTAGATTATGATTTAACTTTAAACTGGGTCTTGATGGCTCAAAAATTTGTATTAGATAATGAAAATTTTTAAAAATATATTTATTATATATATAATAATACTGTCATTATAGGATTTAAAAAAAAAAAAAGAGTGTCGTTATAAAAATTGATTATCGGAAATTCGTTCTTGATAAACCAAATAATTTCTCACAAGTAACGGGCCAGAGTGCAATGACATGGCAACAAACGATTGGCCATCAGGGAAAAGAGATGTGGGCGCGGCTGCATCAAAGACAAGAAAGCTGATCAAGGATAAAAGGACGAACCATAGCCGAACAATTGCTTCTTCATAGAAAAGGAAGAAATGGAGGGCAAAGTTCTTCAATTCCTCAATTCAAACCCACTTCCTTCAACCATCCCCGTCTTCAAAAACCTTTCTTCAACAATAACAACAATAGTACAGACTCCGGTTATCGTACCTTGTCGGAGAAGATCTCTCACACTAAATTCCACCAACACCACAGGAGGCAACGATGACCCTCCACAGCCAGCTCCATCAATCATAACACCACCAGAAACTGTTGAGATAAGGTTCAAAAGAGGCTCAAGAAAGAGGAACAGAAACAGAAAGCAGAGTGCAGAACCGGTGAAGGCACAGGCTGCTCCTGATTCTCCAAAGAAGTGGGAGGACATGAGCCTTTCAGAGAAGGCACTTGAGATTTACATTGGAGAGAAGGGAATGCTGTTTTGGCTCAACAAATTTGCTTATGCTTCCATTTTCATTGTAATCGGAGGTTGGATACTCTTCAGGTTTGTGGGACCTTCTCTCAATCTTTACCAGTTGGATACTCCTCCTCTATCCCCTACCAACATGTTCAAGGGCTCGTGAAGTTCCAGTAATCCCTCTGAGCTTTAGTTATGAAATGGATGATGAATGCTGTTTTCCCTCTCTGAAGTTTTTGTTTCTAAAGATTCTGTAACTGAATCTAAACTAGCATTAAACTAATAAAGCATTTCTCTATTCATTTTATTTACTGCATTATTCCAATTCCGAATTTTTTATTCACAGTTTCAAGCCGGAATTGAATTCCTCATCCCTTAAAATTTTGAATACACATATTTTCCAGAATCTTAGAAGAATTATCAAAGGCAAGAATGAATAGACAATAACCAGACTGAGTAAAGCAATAATAATTTACCTCAATCTGCCGTTTCAGATGATACTCCATAATTGGAAGGAGATTCAACGCCTTCGAAACGGCATCGGACAGCTTTACAATTGATAGGATGTCCGTAAATCAGTTCCAGTAACCTCATAATGATAAGTGAAATCCTTTCCTTCTCTGCTTGTTCTCTCATCCTCTGGTTCTTTGTGTCTAGTTTTGCACCCTTTTCGGCAGCTGCAGGCAACTGGCCACAGAATAAAAAAAAAAGGACATTCTGTAGCAGCTGTATGATGTTAATGCACTTAAAATTTGTAATTTATGTGGCATGAGTTTTGGTTATGTCTTCATGGATTCGATTTAAAAGTTTTTGCACTTTAAAATATAAATATAGTATTTTCTGATCTTTTATGTTGGGACTAGGATTTGAGACTTATGACTGAGTGATTATATTTTGTGAAATTTTTTTTTTCATTTTGCCCGTCAACATAAACTTTACAGTTGTGTGTTCTTTAGAGTTAGATTTACTTATTGTTATAAGAAAATTGGAACACTTAGCCATGGAGAGAGAATCAATAACTTACAAGCATGCAGTGAATATGCCATCCCCTGTTTTTTGCATTTTGGCATCCCCTGTTTGCATTTTGTTGGGATTGGCATTGGCAACTGAAAATAACCCCTCTGCTATTGGTAGACCACAACTCGATGTGATTAAGATTGACCTAATATTGGTAAGATTTAGGTCCTCTTTTCAAAGTGGAAATGCAGTTTCTTTGTCAATGATTTGAAGCAAAGAAGGTAATCGACTCATTTCTTTTAGGCAAAACTTTAACATCTTTTCCGTACATGGCAAACCTTTCAATTTAATCTTCTCTGCTACCATTTTGGAGGGTTTCGTGCCTACAAATTCCGTTTGCAATTTCATCTTCGCGAGCAAGCTTTTTAAATCTCTTGAGAAGGATGTGGTGGACGAAAATTTCACTGTAATGCTACAAGAAAAAATGTGTCTTTGAGTTAATTATTTGAAGATCACACTTTTCTCAGTTTTACAATTGCAAGCAAATCCAAATTTTACATGATTTCTGGGCATTCAACTGCTAACTGCTAAGCTAAGCGCCACTAAAGGCACGCCTATACAAAGAACCATCATCATCTGAGGCATTCCTATACAATTTACAAAAGCATTTTGCTATGTGAAAGACTGAACCACCAAAGAAGTGGAGACTAAGCCCGAGAGAAGGCCAACAATGAGAGCACTGTTATACGTAGTTGGTTCAGCTTGTACTGTGTTGTTTCGAGAGTCATTATAGGTTTCATTGAAGAAGGGCCCTCCAACTAGAGCTCCAACTGCTACATTTGGATTAGGATAGGGTGAGTCAAGCCACTCGAATCCATCTCCACACCCAGTTTTGGCATCAACTGGAATTGATGATCCTCTGTGGTGTACATACTGAGGGTAGTCTTCTCCATACCCAACAAGAAAACTCATCTCCATTGGATTCTTTCCTAAGACATAATCTGCCTGCAAGTGTTTTAAGTAATCAGGAATCGTGTGACGAAGCAATTTCTATATTAATTTATATATAGTTGCATACCTGTGAGAGGGCAAAGCTGCGAAGATCAGCTGGACTGTAGAATTTCCCGCTACAATATAAAGTTGGAATATGGGAGGCAACCATGTAATCACTAAACAGAACAGCTAGGAATGCAGAGGCCACAGGGTATTGCAGAGAATTCCATTTTAAAACCCATATCAGGCCATCTGCATTTACAGCACAAGGTTGTCAATAAGCGAAACAATGAGCAGCTTGTTTGCAGTCAAGAAAAAGAAGACTCACCAATTATTTTTATTTAATTTTCTATTGTAAAATTAAGATCTTTTATTCACATTTATATTATAATTAGGAAATTTAATTAGAAAGTAGTTTTTTTTAATTATTTAAGAATTCTATTGTTTACAATTTCCTAGTTAGTGTTGATTTTATATTTCTTGTTAGATTGGTTTGGTATTTTCTTATTTTCTTAGTAGTATTAGGATTAATATTGTATTACAAAAACTTATATTATTATTGACATTGACAATTGAAAATTTGAGGAGTTTATTTTCTTTTTTCCCTTCGAATGCTACTTGTGATTCTACATCAATAGAATAACATTAGTAGTAGGGGATAGGACATCAAATTACTTTCTGTTCTGCTAGATGTGGCCGTAGGTGAATCTGGAAGAAGCATACACATGAAGGCCTCAGCTGTCTCTCTATACATCTGAAGCTCAAGATTCTCCTCCGTTGACATCCCTTCTACGCCAAACATGTTTATCCTGGATAGCAGAACCTGCTCCAAAAAACCGAAAAGCATCATCAAAGTTGATTTCAATCCACATGACATTACCATGTTTGACATTGCAAGCAATATTGTTTGTTCTCAACACAAATTTCCATTACGTCAAATAAAAAGAAGCTAGTGGAGAAGCATTAGATCAGAACTTCACATATACACGTATATAAGTTTTTGATTGAGAACTATGATATGATACCTGACCTCCAGCATGCTTGTCATCCCAACTAAACCAAGTTGGATTTCCCCAATTGGAGAATTCTTCTCCATTCATTTCAGTTACATATTTAAGGTATAATTTATCTCCAGTTGCATGGTAAAGCCAGGCAGCTGCCCACAAGAGTTCATCTCCATATCCTGTGGAATTGTAGAATTTCTGCAGTTGGGGGATGCTCTCACTGTAGGAACCTCTATAAGTGTCGGCAAAATTGAAGAGTTGCTGAGCATGCGTGAGAAGCAAATTAGAATAAGAGGAGTTGATTTTCTTGAATACAAGAGATGCTGATGCCATTGCAGCTGCAGTTTCTGCTGCTACATCTGTCCCTGGGAAAGATGTATTAACTTGTAATAGCGGCCTTTTCTCTGTCATGGTTTCTGGTCTTTGCCAGCAATTGTGATCCACATCAGGATCGCCCACCTTTAAGGAAATAATTTTAGTAAGATATTTCTAAAAAACAATTAAAACATGAATTTCACGTAAATAAAAGATTGGACCAAGTGGACCACCTGGATATAGAGCACATCTGGGGAAGGATGGGCATTGATGAGATAATCAATGATCCACTTCAGCGACTCCTGAGCATACCCCAATTGATTCACTGTATTCATGTGTTCTCCATATTCAAGGATGGCCCAGGACAACATGGTTGCAGTGAAAGCCATAGGGAAGCCAAACTTGATGAGATCACCAGCATCATACATTCCTTTTGATAAATCCAATCCCTGTTGCCATCCATCTTGCAGCCCTGAATCCCCTCTCCAAGGAATCCTGTTTTTCTCTAGCTTCCCAGCTGCACATCGAAATCTTCGCTCCAATAAAAATGATAAAAAAAAAAATCAAGAAGAATATTTTTCCATACAGAGTGAGTGAGCTAATTACTCACATTTTTGTACATCAAAGAATTGCAAGGCGAGTTCAAGAACATCTGCATATTTCTTGTTAATGGCTCCATGGTGACCTGAACTTTTCTTGAAGTGATTAAAACCCTTCAAAACTGTGAGACCAGCTGCTGCTGCAACCATTGCTCCGATTAAAAACACCAGCAAACACCAACCCCATCCTTTGAATTTTGCATCCTCTCCTTGTTCCCATTCCTTGAATTTTTTATCCTCTGCTTGTTTACCTTCCATAGAAGGTCCAAGATTTGCTTCCCGCAAATAATGCCTTACTTGTCCAAGAAAGAAACAGAGAGATGAAATAACAAAAGAGGACTTGTAATTTTCATGTTAAAATGAAACAATGCCATTGAAACTACAATGGACAAAGGAAAGATTCAGTTCTTGAAGAAATGGTAGTGGAATTTTGATGAATTTTACCTTGTGGGATACGAAATGCTAGGAATTGGTAGGATTTCCAGTTCTCCTCATTCTTATATATGCTGGAATTTGGAATATAGTGGAAATGGAGGCATGGGTGGACGCTGCCGTTGGATTCTTTGTGGGGCCATGTGGACGTGAAGGTGGAGGATCAGGATGTGGCCGAGAAATGATGCCATTAATGAACGAAGACGAGTTGTCATGGGAAGGACTAGGGCCAGGAGGGAGGAGGCTTGTCGTATTCCATAGGAGAGAAACTGGGAAAAACCCAAAATGGAAAGATTGAGTCGCTTTGTCGTTTTCTGTTGCAGCTCAGAAAGGAATATACTCGTTGGTTGTTTCCGCAGGCCGTAACGCCAAAATTAACATATGTGGTTCACTAGAAACTTTCACAATCTTTGATTTTTGGGTATACGGATAACTCCGGATATTTTTCTCCACTTATACATATCATTGATTAGTTTGGCTTAATGTATGTAAAGGTAAATTCTCCCATTTATTTATAAATTTCACATTTGTTAGAGTTTTAGTCTATATATCCCAATTTTAATTTAATGGTATTAAATTTATTTTTAATAATAAATTTTAATTTATTAATATTATAATTGTTCTCAAGATTTTTGAGTTTTAATTGAAACTAATTATATAAAAAAGTTATTTTAAAATTTAGACTTCAAATTTAGTAGGAAACCAATAAAAAAAAGACATTTTTTTAGACCTTTTCACAATTAGAATTTTTTTTGAGTCCAAATCCCCTAATTCTCAATCAATATGTTTAGCTTATAGAATTTCTTACATACATAGATATATCTATATGTATAATTTTTTAATATATATATATATAAGGAAAAGTATAGTTATGTGCAAGATTTTTACTTGATTTTTAAAAATACATTTTTTATATAAATTTTATCTATTTATAATATTTTTTAATAAAATTAAATCTTAATTAATGGGAGGAGAACCGTTGCTGCTCCTCTTAACAACAAGAAGTTAGACCATTGTCGAGAAGGGGAGCAACGACATCCAAGAGTCTCAGAAAGACCTTATATAAACAGTCCATTGGTTTCAACCCCGTTCAGCAAAGACCTCCAATCTCCACCAGTTCAAAAACCGTATGTATGGCCGGGATAGTGACGCAGTAGAACTCCTCGGCATTCTCAGTCTCATGTAATCTTTGGGGAATACCTTCAACAAAGCAGAAGGTTGTAGCCCTGGAAATACCTACATTAAACATGCTGAAGCCCCTCCAACCGAAGTAGGTAAAGCTTCTGGACCTAGAAACCAACAATCTTAACTAAAGTTTCAACAAACCTTGTTCTTGTATTTTGTCTAATCTCCCTGTATGTGTTTTCCTCCTTGAACTCCAAGATCAGCATAACAAAACCACAAATAGATCAATTTTAGCGAGCTCTACCAATACCTGCTTATCTGTAGAAAACAACACAAAAAAACAAATTATTTACTCCCACATTTATACAGGGAAAGCCACCCACTTTAGGCTGGAATAAAACCAGCTGCTTCCCTGCCTTAGGACAGGAAAGTAAACAAAAGCAAGGTAACCAAGAGAAAAATGAGCGAAATTTCTCTCTCTAGGCAAGTTATTGTATTAAACCACTCAAAAGAACTTATTTGACGCACAAAAAGGGAATTGATGATGAGCATGAAGAAGGATGATGATTAATTTTGCATAATGAAATGGACTACCACAGCAACTGATTTCGGATGTCCTTTATCTTCTTACCATGCCCTAGCAATTAATGAACAAATGAGATTTTTTTTTCTCCTTTTCACAGTCGATGGCTAATATATATATGACTGTGCATAAAAATTTACTTCGGAGCCTCAGACATAATTACATATAATGATACTCGTTTGATGTCAAGATAACACTGGTTTTTTATGATACTAAATATCTCAAAATGACATCTTTTTTATGCTTATTTGTTTTATTTTATTTTTACTTTATTCTTTTATCTATAATATGAAAAATAATTTTATTAACTAATGGTAGTTATTAATAAAATAAAACTTACTTTAATTTTAATAAAGTAGCTATAGAAAACCCTCAACTTGATCGATTTATTTATTTCTTTTAAAATATTAATGTATTTGTTTTACAGAAGATTGAAGGTTTTGAGTTTATTTCTTTTTCTGCTAAACATAGCATAATGCATATAATTTTTCATTATACTATTTTAAATTAATTATTTTAATTTTTAAGACTACTAACAGTCCTACACTCCCATAATGGACTACGAAATTCATAAGTTTGTGATTCGAGTACTGTAACATTTTCTTTTCATGAGGGATTTAGATTGTAATTTTAAACTTTTTATAAAAAAATTATTTAGTTTCGTACAATATATTGAATTTTAAGATTGTTTAATAATTTATTTGGGAAGCAATTAAAGGGAAGAAAAATAAAGCAGAGAAAATAAGAAGAAAAAATGAGGAAAAAATAATTTTATTCTCTTTTTATTAAGAAAAATGGATTTATGATGTATATATATATATATATATATATATATAATTACAGTGTAAGTGTGTAATGAGATAACAAAAGAAAAGTTATCAATATTTTATTGTAATTTTATTGATGAGGTAAGGAGCAGAAAAGCAAAGAAAGAGGGAGGACGACAACAAACCTGCCCAGCTATTCAGCTAACTCTCTTCTTCCCCTTTCCTTTCTCTCTATTACATGGTCCCTGTTTGCTTATGCTTCTGATCCCGCGGGAGCCCGAAATTTTCAACCCCATCCAATCAGAACCTAAGGTTTCGTTACTCTCTCAATCACTTTTCGCAATTTTTTTTTTATTATTAATTTTTAAGTTTTACCCTTCTAAAATATCTGCTTTCTCTTCAGTTTCCATTTTATTTTTTTTTGTCGTTTGATGCATGTAACCGTACCGTTTTTGTCGATTATTGTCTTTCTGTTTTAGATTTAGGGGTTTGATTTGGGAATAATGCGTGTTTTTTGCTCTTGACTTGGCGTGTTTTCAACTACAGTTAGGGTTTATCCGTGTTTGTAAATTGTATTTTTTTGTGCTTTGTTAGTTTGGATCGTCAAATTGAGCTTTCAAATCTCTGATCAAGCTACCCTTTGTTGTTGTTCTTGTGTTCCCCCACCCCTTCTGTCTCCCTCTAGAGAAAGGATGAAGCTTTGAACTAGAATTAACCTTTTTCCTTTCTATGATGTTTTGCTAGTTTTTCCCCCTAAATCCTTCTTGGGTATTTTACTTTGTGCTGTTCTCTGATGGAATGGAGTTCTTTTCTGGGTGAAACTCCCTGGTATTCGTTGTTGTGTCTTTAGATATTACTAGAGAATATTGTTGGCTTTTGGCTTTGCGAGACTTATATGAAGGCAATGGTAACTATTTTGTTTTGAGATTAGGTAAATGTTGCTCTTTGTCCGAGCAATTTCAAGGATAATGAACAATTAGAGTGTGTACCGTGGATAAAGCTTGAGTTTTGGGATCTCGCTCGACTGTCTGTTTAAACCTATGCCTAGAAAATATTATCCTTTTTTGGAAATATTTGCTATTTTCTAGCCGTGGGGACCTTTGTTGAGAGTGCTACTAAGGAATCTTCTTGCTCCTTGTGATGTTTTATGAGCTTCAAAATTCTCTGTTCTGCACTAGTTTTGCTACTTGCCATGTATATTCTTAATTCAGCTGTGTTTTATGATGCTTTGTGCTTTTTCTAAGTTGCTAGGTTTTATGCGTCCCCTGTGTTTGGTTTTTGATATTTGAATTGTTGTTGGTTTATGCTACTTTAAATTTGAAGTTCTCACATGTTTTCCCTGACTTAGGATTTAGGAAGGGCATGGCGGCGGGAGAAGATGTTGATATGTCAAATTTGAAGTCTCAGCTAAATGAAACTCATGAATTGTGGAAGTTGGAGATGGAACGAGGACAGTCACAAGTGGATGCATTACAAGCGAAGCTTATGGAGGTAAAGGCTTGTATAAAGGGGTCTGATGAAGATGTGAAGAAAGAGTTGGAGGTTCTTTGGCGAAGAGTGCAAACCACTGCAACATTATTGACCTACCTAAAATCAAAAGCAAGAATCATGGCTGTTCCTGATTTAGCTCATACATCATGTGGCATCAAAGAATTAGAAGGAGTGGGGCTTGTTGACAAGAATGGTGCACCCCTTTCTAGTTGGTCAAGGACTGTTGATCTTTCTTCTTTTGACAGTCCAGATGATGAAACATGGATTAGACTTGGTGCGCAGCATGGTAGTTGTGATGAACAAGATGAAGCTTATATTGGTGAATTGCTCCAGTCTGTGCAGATGGTAACTGTTGTAATGGAAGCTCTTGTGAAAAGAGTTCTAATGGCAGAATCTGAAACTGCAATTGAGAAAGATAAGGTAACATTTGGTCAGGAAGAAATTAGGAAGAAGGCAATCCAAATTGAGACCATGTCTTCAAAATTAGAGGAGATGGAGAGATTTGCCCTTGGAACAAATAGTATTCTTAATGAGATGCGCCAGAGGGTTGAGGATTTGGTTGAAGAAACATCAAGGCAGAGGCAAAGAGCTGCAGAAAATGAACAAGAGCTTTGCCGTGTTAAAAGGGATTTTGAGTCGTTGAAATCATATGTTAGCAGTCTCATTAGTGTAAGAGAGACACTTCTTTCATCGGAGAAGCAATTTCAAACTATTGAGAGGCTTTTTGAACGGTCAGTAAATTTCACTAGTAATAATGCTCTGGAGTACTTGTTTTCTTAATTTTCTAAGGGTTTACTCCGTAAGGCTAAAAGGAAGCATGCTTATGTTTTCTCCAGCCTTTCCTGCAAAGACTGAAAAAGAAGCAAATTTTGCTAAACCTCTAGGTGAACTGCTCATAGGCATGACAGAGATGAAAATTTCAAAACTTTAATAATATGACACCTTCTATCAGGATTGGATGAACACATGTCGTCCTGCCTTGTGATGGCATAATCAACTGATACTAATGTTAAATCCTTTGGTTTCATAGGTCATGCATTTTTGTTAACTATTAGTAATTATGGTATTGTCTCTGTCCATGGCTTAACCAAAAATGTAGTTAAATTTTGGTCTCCTTGGAACCATAGTGAAGTCAACATCCGTCCATGTATAATTTCATGCACCTGTTAAGTTATTCACATCTTTTATATTTGATTTTGTTTGGGAAATCCAAAATTCATGCTGACTATTGATTACTTGTCAACCTAGAGCCAAACTGTGATACGGTTCCCGTGCCACATCTGAAATAGGTTTAGTATGCGTCCTTGGTGGTGATGTCTGCGTTTTTATATCTTTCTCTGTAGCCCAAGAAACAATTAAGTTCCCCTATCTCTCTCTTTCTCTGGTCAAAGCTAGTTTTGCATCCTTTTCTCCTCCACCAGTTACTTCTTAAGCTTGATTACTTTAAAATCTAATATTTTTATGGAGCAGGCTAGTTGCAAAGACAACTCAGTTGGAAGGTGAGAAAATGCAGAAAGAGGCTGAAGTTCAGAAACTTATGGAAGAGAATGTGAGGTTGACTGCTCTCCTTGACAAGAAGGAGGCCCAACTCCTGGCAATGAATGAACAGTGCAAGGTAATGGCGCTGAATGCTTCAAATTTATGATTTGTTGGGCTATCTTATTCAACCTTCTGGTGGCTTGTGGTGGATGGATATTTCACGCAAGCCCAATTGCCAATCACCCGGAGAAGAGTCGGGAATTGAGTGATGCTGAATTGAGCATCTTGGATCCTTTTCGCAAATTGTAGTACTGTGAAGAGCTCAGTGAACATGTTTAGTTGTACCATTCTTGTGCTGTTGGAAAACCCAAGCCAGAAAGCATTAATCAAAACAGTTGTTCTGTGTGAATGGAAATTTGTGTTATTAATCAAATAGTTGATGACTTGTGCATCTTTGTTGTAATTGTTTGGGATCAATTCTATTGTGTTGAATGAGCTAGCCTCATTACACAAGCTAAGCTTTTCATTTGATTCTTTTTAAGTTAAACATCGTTGATCGTTTTGCAGGTCGGTAATAAAATGGGATACCCATCTGGATAATTTTTTCAGTGCCTGCAGCTTTTTCCCTTAGTAACAGGAGACGCCTATGCTTTCTCCCTTCATTTTTGGAAATGGTAAAATCTGCTAGCTTCAAAGTTCCTGGCGCTTACAGCGCATGTCATGCGTGGAGTTGCCATATGGTCGTAACTTACCGATTTTTCAATTTTGGATAAAACTCAGATCACTTTTCAGAATAAAATTACAATGCCAAGCTTCAAAAAGTATTGTAATTCCCAAGCTCGCCCAAATATATAACAGAATCCTTACACCGATGCTGTGTGAAAAGGTTTTGTCGAATTGAATTGGGAAATTTGCACATTCAAAACACAAAATACATAATATATAAGTACATAAGATTTACATACTAATTGATATGAATACATAAGATTTACATACCAATTGATACAAATCATTGAGCACCATGAGTCATCAAAATTGCATTGTATGACATAAGTCCTAAAATTACACCATGTAAGAATAGGCTATCTAGCAACCGCATGAGAATAGACCACTTAGGTATAACTCATTCTTAAAAACTGTACATTCTTGTTGCTCACGGTTTGCGCCTTATTCATCTGACCACTTGTCCTTGTAGCTTACACAATACACCTAAGCCACCACTCCAAATTCAGATAAATTTTTCTCATGGTACATATGGCTATTAAGCCATTTAAATAACCAAGGAAATAAACATCCCACGTATACTTCTCATACATTTTCATGCCAAAAACAATGAGAGAGATCTGAAAGTGCTAATAGATATTCCATCTATTTTAAAGTTGATTGAAAATAGCCTTGACGGTCTTGAAATGAGATACAAAAATTAACTAGTAATATTACGACATGACTAAACAATCAAGCCATCACTCGCGTCCATGCGTTGAACATAACATTTTAACCAAGTAAAGATTTCACATGGGATTACAGTTATATAATTCAACGACTGTAAGTCCATTCCTCAGTCATGGTCAGCATCCTCTATGTCTTCATCCTCTGGAACACCACGAAGATACAGAACATTGTTGCATCTGCAAGTGAAATACACAAAAAAAAGCCCCTGTAACTCTTGTTTAGAAACTATCATGCAGCATTTAACTCTGCACATTGACGGGATGTGTCGTGTATTTTTCAGATACATATTCACAATGATATTGTATTTTATAGTATAGGAGCAAAGCCAGAGGTCTAACAAACTCTCTATAATTAAAATTTGTTTGTATGCATAAGCCTCAAATATATATTAAAAAAAAAAACAACAATGCCATCAAGGAAACTAAATCTGACAAATTACTTTTACAGTTCACAGTGCCTAACTTGCATTGCAAACAACCCCAAAATATTGTCTTTCTTGTTTAATTTCACTTTTCATTCTTTTATAAACCATGATTGTTCACCTAAATTTTTACTCATTCTAGTCTTTCAATTAATGAAAGAAAGCTAGCCTACACAACCAACTTTGCAAGCTGTCCTACATCAAGGATTTGGCTTAGATAGGGGGCTAAAAGGTGAGATGAAACCCTATTATCAGAGTTAGGGAAGCCTTGAGAGAGGATCTGGGATTTTTCCATGGTAGGCCCATTTGAAAGACAAGTGAACTACAAAAATTATAGAGAAATAACTTGGTAGAGAATTTTTACTATTTATGACTTTAGAAAAGGGAAATTTTGGCTCTGTAGATGAATTTCATTGTAAATGCACATCTGAATCAGTCCAACATTTGATCTTGCATTGCAACCAGATAAGAAAGTTATGGGAGAATGTTAATCATTAACAGAAGTTTATCTAGTAGCAAGGATAATGGAGGAAGAGTTGCAGGCTTAGAAGGGGTTTTGCTTGTAGAGAGATGCAAATTTCACCTTGAACCCTCTAGCTAGTACGTAGCATGGATGGAAAAGAATCATGGGACTTTTGAGAGACAGCAACTGCCTCTGTCTGTTATTATTGATAGCATAAAGCTTTTTATTTTTGTACTGGGAGTTATTCTCAACATTTTATATTTTGTACATTCTTTGTATTGTATATAACTTTCTATCTTGCACAAGTATTGCCTTTAGGACATGGGGATTACAGTCCTAACTTGTGATTCTTGATTTGTGTAAATGAAAGGAATAGAAAAGAACAAAAAGAAATAAAGGGAATCTAATCCGTTACAACAACTATAAAGTTAACTAACTAACAAATTCCCACAGGTAAATGGCCTATTTAATTTATGGCCAATGGTAAAGTAAACCCCTAACTCCGCCTAAATAGTTTGCGTTTAGCCGGTCCCAAGTCCGGATAAAGGAGGAGGGTTGTGGTTGGTGACAACCAGCATAAAAATTTCATCACACCTTTATGATATGGATTCAAATGATATAAACGTTGGGGCGTCCTTTACTAACGATGCGCTACATCGGAGCCCGGATGTATCGAGAAATATGCAAGGGTGTAAGGGGTTCACCGAAAGCGACGCGCCATGCTAGCGTCCGGGTGTGGTGTTAAGTGAGCAAGGGTTCCCACATCATGGACGAGTGTGGGTAAAGAAGTTAGTTCATATGACAGATAGTAGAACAAATAGTGGAACAGAACACAAGATAGACATAGAAAACAATAGAAGATATCATAGAAGGAGACCAATTAGGAAGGTGCAGGATAGGAGGAGGATCAGGGTTGGTACTTGGAATGTTGGATCACTTACAATAAAATTAATGGAGCTTGTGGATACCTTGGAAAGGAGAAGGGTGAATATTACTTGCATTCAGGAGACTAAATGGGTAAGAGAGAAAAGTAAGGAAGTGGACAATTCAGGGTACAAACTGTGGTTTACCGGAAAGGAGATAAACAAGAACGGAGTGGGCATAATTGTAGATAGGACATTGAAAGACGCAGTAACAGCTGTGAAAAGAGTAGGAGATAGAATTATACTAGTAAAACTAGTACTAGAAAGAGAAACAATAAATATAGTTAGTGCTTATACCTCACAAATAGACTAAACAGTGAGAGGAAACAAAGGTTTTGGGAAGATATGGATGATTTAATGCAAAGCATACCGAATGAAGAGAATGTTTTTATTGGTGAAAATTTGAATGGACATGTAGGAAGTGATAGACAAGGGTATGAAAATATTCATGGAGGTTTTGGTTTTGGCAGTCAAAATGAGTAAGGGAAAAAGCATCCTGAATTTTGCTATGGCATACGACCTAATATTAGTAAATACCTACTTTATAAAAAGAGAGTCACATTTAGTGACTTTCAAAAGTGGGCAACATAGAAGCTAAATCGACTTCCTCTTAACCAGGAAGACAAATAGAGCTCTATACAAGGATTGCAAGGTCATTCTAGGAGAGGCTTTAACATGTCAACATCGGTTGGTGGTATTGGATGTCAAGTTTAGGAACAATTCAAGTAAGGTCAGAAGAAATAGTGTAACTCGAACAAAGTGGTGGGAGTTCAAAGGAGTAAAGCAAGTGAAGTTCAAAAATGAGCTTCTCGAGTTTGAAGTATGGAAGCTGGATATGGAGGCCAATGATACGTGGATACAGATGGCATCAAAGATTAGAGAATTAGCTAGAAAAGTACTTGGAGAGTCTAAAGGACATGGACCACCCTCAAAAGAGAGATGGTGGTGGAATGAGGAAGTACAAAAGTCAATGAAGAAAAAAAGGAAATGGTATAAGAAATTATCTAAATGTAATAATAATGAGACATATGAACAGTACAAGATAGCAAAGAAAGAGGCAAAAAAAGCAGTTAGTCAAGTAAGAGCACAGGCCTTTGAAAAGTTATATGAGAAACTTGGAACTAAAGAAAGGGAGAAAGATATTTATAGATTAGCAAGGATGAGAGAAAGGAAATGTCAAAATCTCAATCAAGTTTGGTGCATTAAGGATAAAGAAGGAAAAGTGTTGGTGAAAGATGAGGACATTAAAGAAAGATGGAGAAATTATTTTAATAATCTCTTTAATAATAGTCAAAATGGTGATAGCGTGAATATAGATTATAGAACAATAGAAAAGAATGTGAATTATACTAGAAGGATTAGATCTTTAGAAGTAAAGGATGCACTTAAGAAAATGAAAATGGGTAAAACCTGTGGACCCAATGAAATACCAATTTAAGTGTGGAAGTGTTTGGGAGATATGGGAGTGGCATAGTTAACTAAATTATTTAATAAGATTCTAAACTCAAAGAATATGCCTGATGAATGGAGGAAGAGTATTTTAGTACCTATTTTTAAAAATAAGGAAGACATATAGAATTGCTCAAACTATAGGGGAATTAAACTCATGAGCCATACTATAAAGTTGTGGGAGAGAGTTGTGGAGCATCGACTATGTCGTGATACTTCTATCTCTCTCAATCAATTTGGTTTCATACCTGGTCGTTCAACTATGGAAGCGATCTTTCTCATTAGAAGCTTGATGGAGAAATATAGAGATGTGAAGAAATATCTACACATGGTTTTTATTGATTTGGCGAACGCTTATGATAGTGTTCCAAGAGATGTCTTATGGAATGTGTTAGAACAAAAGAGGGTATCTATTAGGTACATACAAGTGTTGAAAGATATATATGAAGGAGCAACTACTATTGTGTGCACAGTGGGAGGGGACACAAGAGATTTTCCGATCTCAATTGGATTACACCAAGGATCAGCCATAAGCCCTTATATTTTTACATTAGTTTTAGATGAATTAACGAAACATATACAAGAGAGTATTCCTTGGTGCATGATGTTTGCGGATGATATTATTCTGATAGATGAGACACGAGAAGGAGTCAATAGAAAGCTAGAACTTTGGAGAAGTACTCTAGAATCAAAGGGTTTTAAGTTAAGTAGAACGAAGACAGAATACATGCATTGTAAGTTCAGTGAAGGCCAAACTGGTGATAGGAAAGGAGTTGGTTTGAATGGAGCGGTACTGTCCCAAAGTAATCACTTTAAATATCTAGGCTCAGTCCTTCAAGCAGATGGGGAATGTGAGGAGGATGTTAGTCATAGGATTAAAGCCGGATGGTTGAAGTGGAGACATGCCACGGGAGTTTTATCTGATCGTAAGATTCCCAATAAATTGAAAGGAAAATTTTACCGTACAGTCATACGACCGGCTATGTTATATGGTAGTGAGTGTTGGGCACTAAAAGAGTCGTATGCGTCTAAGATAAGAGTTGCAGAGATGAGAATGTTAAGATGGATGAGTGACCATACTAGACTAGATAAAATCCGAAATGAGAGTATTAGAGAAAAGGTAGGAGTGGTGTCAATTGAAGATAAGTTGAGAGAAGAGAGATTGAGGTGGTTTGGTCATGTGAAGCGTAGACATACGGAAGCTCCAGTTAGAAAAGCGAAGCACATTAGGTTAGATGATAGAAAGAAAAAAAAAGGGGTAGACCTAAATTGACTCGGAGGAGTGTAGTACAATATGACCTAGAAGCATTACACATTTTTGAAGATTTAACTCAAAATTGTTTAGAGTGGAGAAAGCGAATCCATATAACCGACCCCAAATTTTTGAGATAAAGGCTTAGTTGAGTTGAGTTGAGTTGAGTTGAGTTGAGTCCAGTAAACCCCTGAAATATTTTATAGCAGGTCATGAAGAACTTGATCACTTAGCCAAAATTCTAATAGGATGTTAAAAAAAATTATGCAGGATCCACATATCTGAATTAATCATGAGGCCTATTAACAGAAGAAAACCAATGGTCATAAAACTTTGTTAACTTATAACCTTCCATCCAATTGTTGAGAAGGTGGAGAAATGGAAAAGAACATGACAGATTCTTAAAACAGTTTAAACCTCAAAACTTCTATTTCCACCCATCTTCCCAGCAACTGAATAAAATTTAGGTCAACATCCATGCCTGGCACATAATTTTCACACCAAGACAACACCTGTCTTAGTAAAACAAGGCACATTAATACTAATATGTTTAGTTTAAGCTACCTGATCAAAATCTCTCCCAAATTTCCAGTGAATTGACCATCAATATATTCTTCAGTGTTGCCTAGCTGCAATCATATTTCATCAGTTAGAAAAGGTCAGAAACAAAGGATACTGACAAGGAAAAACAACTGAAATAACTCAATTCCAATAAATGGGTTACACAAGGTAGATACTAAAATATTACTGAACCCAAGTCAACTATGACTTGATCCCAATCTGCTTGACTGTTGGCTATATGGGCCCTTCTCCTCCCTGCCAATAGGCTATTGCAACAAGAAAAACCATTTTCTCCCCCTTCTGTTGAATTCACATGATCTACTTTTGTTTATTATATCTATTTTTTGTAAAGTGTAAGACAAAAAACAGTTGTAAATACGTGTTTCTCTCGGTTTTTGGCTTCTGAAAAATTGATAAATTCCATGGTTCCCTACAATCGTGACCCTTTTCCCTGCAGATCTACATGCTCTCAAGTCTCAACCATTCAATTGTTAACCAAACAAAGCCTACGTTGTGCAAAGCTTATGCATATGAGCTCTAAAATATATATTTTGATGCAATTGAGCCAGTTGTTCAATAATCAGGTAAAGTTACACTTAAACTACAACCAATAAGCCAAGCAATAGTTCAAGTAAGTAACTAAGAAACTTGTAAATAAGGCAGCACCTGTAGGTTCATGTAAGAATCCACGGAAGCAAGAAAACCTGAAAGGGCAAGAAATCCAAAAATAAGCGTAAAAAAATAACATTGAAACAAAATTACAAAAAATAAAAAATAAAATAAAGAAGAGAAATCTTTACCTTTGTATTCCATTCCCCACTTGAGTTTGACTATAACAGTCTTGCCAGTCAAATTGTTCAAGAAAGGCTTAGGATTAACTGGTATGGTCTGCCAAATTCCACATACAAATGTTCAACCGACCACCCAGATCATATTATTCCTCCATTATTTGAAAAAAAGAAGATAAACATTTTTTTTCTTGGGAACTCTTAAGGCAAATAAAGAAAAAAGGGGGAAAAAAAAAAAGAACAAAACCATCATAACAAGTACCAAAACCAAACAAAACCATCAAAACAAGTACTCACAGCCATGGAGGGCGCGAGAGAGCAGATAGAGGCCAAGAGTGGGCGGTGCGGGAAATGCGTATTTGAGCGGCAGGTACTCCTTCCTCGAGCACTTGAGCAAAGCGTTTGAAGGAGCAGCTGATGGACTCAGATCTTAGAAGCTCTTTTATAGTACTACTAAACGACAGTGTGTTAGGCTGCATGACTTCCTGAACTGAGGCCTCTCTGGCCCAGTTAACATTGATTGGGCCTAGGACTGCTGTTGAACAAAAAATTAAATTAAGAAAAATATAATTTTTTTATAAAAGAAGAGCATAATGTTTACGAAATATTTATATGTTTACAAATTTTAAATATTTCTTAAAAAATATTTAATTTTTTATTATTTATATTAAAATTGACAAAATCTTTAAATTGAAATGGATTATAAAAGTGAGAAACAATATAATTGGGATGTTTCATATGTTCAATAATATTTTATATTAAAATCTAAATTGAAATAGATTATAAAATCGATTTAGCAATAGCAATCAACGATTAAATCGGATATTAAATTAATTAAATTAAAAAAATTAATAAAAAAAAACTATCGATTACTAATAGCAACTGATTTAGCAATCGAAAACAGTTACTAAATAGCAACTGAAATATAATTAATTGTAAAAAATTTGGCACCTTTAATTTATAATTTTGCAACTATTATGTAAAATGGTTACTATTTGTGACTAACTTAACAACCAAAAAGTCAGTTACTAATTTAAAAAAAATTATAACAAAATAAAATTTTCAAATAATAAATAAATAATTTAAGTAAATAAATTTTTCAAAAATTACTAAAATAATAAATCATTAATGAAAAATTAGTGCTAAAAAATTAATATAAAAATATTATAAAAAATTACTAATAATAACTATTATAAAAAAATATTAACAAAAAATTAAATATAAAAAGATACTTATAAGATAAATTACCAAAAAAATTACCCCATACATACATATATATATATATATATATATATATATAACAAAAAATTTGCAAAAAAATAATACTATAAATAATTTACTAACAAAAAATATATTTGTGCAAAAATTTTTATTTTATACCAAAGAAAATAAATTAAATAAAAAAATGAGAAAAAAAAGATGATGAAGAAAATAAATAAAAAAGAAAAAGATGATAAAAAAAATATGAGAAAGAAAAAGATGATGAAGAAAATATGTTAGAAAAGAAAAGATGATGAATAAAATACATGAAAATAAAAAAAAAGTAACGAAGAAAATAAAAGAGAAAAAAAGAAAGAGAGAGAATGAGTCGAGAGGAAGAAAAATTAGTAATAAGGAAAAAAAATAAATAGTAGTTTATATAAATGAAATAATAACTAATTTTTTATTGTTAATTTCTTTTAAAAATTGAGCAAAAATTTTTTAAGGGAAAATTTTATAACAAATTTGTAATCTATTTTTGTTAGTAATCGATTCGCAAATCAGTTGCAAATCAAAATAAAAAAAAAAGAAAAATAAGTTTTAAAAATAGGTTGCTATAAATTAGTTATAAATCAAAATAAAAAAAAATAGCAAAATTTTTTAAGGAAAAAAATCGGTTGTTTGGTTGCTATTAGCAACTGATTCGTAAATTAGTTGTAAATAAAAAAAAATTGAATGAAACTTTTAGGAAAAAAAATCAACTATAAAATAAGTTGCTAATAGCGATCGATTTTAATCGATTGCAAAAATTAGTTACTATTAACAATTAATTCACAAATCAGTTATAAATAAAATAAAAAAAAATAGGACAAAAATATTTGAGGGAAAATTTAACAACTAATTAGCAATTTATTACAAAAATTGGTTGCTAATTAGCAACCAATAAATAATCGGTTACAAATAATAACCGATTTTAGTAACCCATTGTAAATCGGTTACTAATAGTAACCAATTGTAAATCATTTGCTAATAGCAACCAATTACAAATCAATTGCTAATTTAAGAGTCAATTAAAATAATTTTTTAATTTAACAATCGATTCTCTAAATTGGTTGTTGTTAGCAACCAATTTTAAAATCGATTACTATTAATAATAGATTTTAGCAAACGATTTCTTAATCAATTACAAATAGCAACCGATTTTAAAATTAATTACTAATCGTATATTTAAGATTTTTCTAATATCAATTGGCAATTGATTTAACAACTAATTATAAATCGATTGTTAATAGCAATCGATTTTAGCAATTAATTATCGATTGAGCAATCGATTATTGAATCGGCTGCTAAAATTTTAAAAATTGATTATTTTACTAAAAAAACTAAATCACAAATTGATTATAAAATTGATTACTAATAGCAACCTATTTTAGTCTATTGTAAGACTTTTTTTTAGTGAATAATATTTTATTTTAAATTTAATTTTTTATTTTTCTGAAGCAAAATTTTTTTATAATATTTTAAAAATGATGGGAACCGTTCTTATTGACTTTTTAACTATGTTGAAGGTTTTGGAGCTTCATAAGTTAAACATATAAAATTTTGTTTTGGAATTTTCGGAAAATATTAACCCTGAATTTTGTAGAAGTTAATAGTAGACTAGAACCCTGATAAGTCCATGAATCCTGCATTTTCGAAGCAGGAACTCTAATCGAATGCTTTCCAGTTGCGGTTGACGAACGACTAGATGCTTAACGTAACCTCATTATCGGCTAAACTAGCACCTGCCGACTTCCTTTCGGAAGATGATGGACCTGCCGCCAAGCCTTACCGCATCAAAATTTGCAATGTCATTGAAAATAGCAATGAGAAATTAATATCCTTTTTCTCACTTTCTCATCTATACCCAAATACCCATGTGCTCATTTCTTTGTAATAATAGTGAAAATTGTATTTAATTGTTCTGCTGATGCTGCTCATTTTTTGCCTAACTGTGAGTGAGTTTAGTATCAGTATGCTTCGATAGTTGTTTTCACTCATCTATAGCATGTTTTGTTGATAATTAACTCGGGAACTAGAATATATATGAAAATGCGCTTGGTTGGAATATGAGATTTGTTCTAGACATTTGTTCTTTTGAGATAAGGAGGATACACTGGTATCCTCTTCTTGGTGGTATGTTTCTTTTTTTTTCCCTCTTATTTAGGTCGCAAACAGGAGAGTTAAAGATGTGGAGATAAGTGTTCCTGTGGTGCGAACAATTGCATTTTACCTTGGTTGAAAGGCCAGTGAGTAAATGCTTTCTTCTGATGTCGTTGAAATCCACTTCTGCAATATATTTTATATGGGTGTCACTAATTCCCTCTCTGTTGTTCAGGTCTCAGTCACGTAGGTGGACAGTCTATGTACTTGGGCCAACAAATGAAGATCTTGGAGTGGTGATAAAGTGAGTTGTATTCCAATTGGATCCCAGTTTCAATAACCCTACAAGAGTGGTAAATTCACCTCCTTTTGAGTTGTCAGAATGTGGCTGGGGTGAATTCGAAATTGTCATTACTCATGTCTTCCATAATGATGTCTGTGATAAACAGTTGGACTTGTGGGTAGTTGTCAGTGACTCAATGGTACTTCCTTGATTTACTTGATGTCGCATGTTGATTTCCAGTAGTAGCAATTCTGTAGGTATCAACATTTGAAGTTGTACTTATTATAAATAGCTTGTATATTAAACATTATAGAGAGAAAGAATTCTTATATTGTTAAAATATAAAAAAGTGAAGGAATGACAAGAGTGAAATATGTATAGAATTATATATATATAATTCAATATATATATTATTTATTATGGCACTTGGCACTTATATGTGTAAAATAAAATAATTATCTTATTGTAATTTTTATAAATAAATTATGAACATATGTGTTTATTAACAAGTAGATATGTCTATTAATAAACAGACATGTCTATTCTATACAAACAGTCACAACTATTTATATAGATGTCTGTTAATAAACGGATATGTCTTTTACATAAACAGTTATATCTATTGAAGATAGATAAATGTGTCTATCGAGAAAAGGTGCTATAACTTTTCATTCTTTATAAATATGGATAAATTTTTCAATCCAGACATATATACTACTTCTATTTCTTCTTCATTTATTTTAGTCTCTCTAAATTCAGTTCGTATAAAGAGTTATTAAGGAAAATCTTCAGGAGTTACTGTCTCCAGATTTTAGGCATTGTTGTATCCTCGAGATATATTGTTATAACCATGCAGTAATCTAGTGGGGGCAATTAATAACTTAAAGATAGTGATTCATCACGCCTCAAAGTCTATTCTACACCGACTGCCTCAACAATTTTAAGGTATTAATCGCAATGGAGTCCAAGGCTGTTTCCATGATGAATCAAGAGTTTGTGAAACTTGATCGTTTTGATGGGACCAACCATGTTCGCAGGAAAGAAAATATATTATTCTTACTCACCACATTGAAGATTTCTTATATACTTGATCCAAGTCTGCCTGCCATTTCACCATCAACTCCAGAAGATTCTGAACAAGTAAAAGCAGATAAAGACAAACGTGAAGAAGACGAATTGTTATGCAGAGGTCATATTCTTAATAACTTGTCAGATAGTCTATATGATCTCTTTACTTCTGTTAAGTCTTCAATGGAAATATAGAAATCACTGGAGTTCAAATATAACTCAGAAAAACAAGGTATGGATAAATTTCTCATCATGAAATATTTTGAATTCCAAATGGTTGATAATATATCTATTATGGATCAAGTCCATGAGTTACATATCTTTGCTTCAAAACTTAAAGATTTGAAAGTAATAGTTCCTGAATCATTGCAAGTAGGAGGAATAATAGCAAAACTTCCTCCTAGTTGGAATGATTATAGGAAGAAATTACTGCATACCACAAAAGATTTTTCTCTTGAACAGATTCAGAAACACTTGCGCATTGAAGAAGAGACAAGAAATCATGATAAGAAATTTATCTCTAAATCTATTACAAAAGTTAATTTTGTGTAAGGAAGTTAGAATTTTCAAAAGAAAAATTCTAGAAGTAAGAGAAAGTTTTCTGAAGCAACAGACAACAGTAATAGTTATGGCAATAACAGCAAATCAAAGAAAGAATAGAACTTTAGTTGATATGCTTAATTCTATGCTTGTGAAATCTAATTTGCCAACAAACTTATGGGGTGAAGCTTTACTTACTACTTGTCACTTACATAATAGAATTCCCTCTAGAAAATTTAAGATTTCACCATATGAATTATGGAAAAATAAAAAACCTAACTTGAACAATCTAAGAGTATGGGGTTGTTTAGCATATTATAGAGTTCCAGATCCTAAAAGGACTAAATTAGGTCCTAGAGCTTTGAAAGGAGTTTTTGTTGGTTATACCGAAAATTTCAAAGCTTATAGAATTTTAAATTTAGACTCAAATGTAATTGTAGAATCTAGAGATGTTGAATTTATTGAAAATAAATTTCATAATGACCCTATACATGAGCCCATGAATAGTTCAAGTCAAAGCAATGGTTCTAGTATTGATATTAATTTTGAATCGACTTCTAGCAACAAAAGAAAGTTAGATTCTTCTAATAAAATTAGAAGAAGTCAATGTATTAGAAAGGAAAAGAATTTACATCCAGATTTTATATCTTCTCAGGCTATTGTTTTTCTAATAGAAGGCAATAGGTCAGTTGTAGTTAACAAAATACTAATTTTGTTAAATGTAGAAGATGATCCTAAAACGTTTCAAGAGGCAATGACTACAAGGGATGTGGCTTTTTGGAAAGAGACAATCAATGATGAAATGGATTTATTGTTATTTAATAATACAAAGGTTCTAGTTGATTTGCCACCTAGTTCCAAACCAATAAGATGTAGATGGGTTTTCAGAAGAAAATATAACACAGATGGATCGATTCAAACTTTTAAAGCCAGATTGGTTGCAAAGGGTTTTAAACAAAAAGAGGGAATTGACTACTTTGATACATATGCACCGGTGGCTAGAATAACATCTATTAGAGTACTTTTATCTTTAGCATCAATATATAATTTATATGTACATCAAATAGATGTTAAGACAACCTTTCTAAATGGTGACTTAGAAGAAGAAGTATATATGGAGCAACCAGAAGGATTTGTTCTACCAGGGAATGAAAGAAAAGTTTGTAAATTAATTAAATCTTTATATGGTTTCAAACAAACACCGAAACAATGGCATGAGCAATTTGATTTTCCAATTTTGGAATATGGCTTTAAATATAATAGTGCTGATAAATGTATTTATTCCAAGTTTATAGATGATTTTAGTGTGATAATTTTTCTTTATGTTGATGACATGCTTATAATTGGAACCAATATGGAAGTTGTGAATGATACAAAAAAGTATCTAACCTCAAATTTAAAATGAAAGATTTAAAAGAGGTAGATATAATTTTAGGTATCAAAGTAAAAAAAAAAATATAGTGAGGATTTTGCTCTTTACCAATCTCATTATATTGAGAAAATATTAAATAAATTTAATCATTTAAAAGTCAAAGAAACAAAAACTCCATATGATGTTTCTTCCAAATTAACTGAAAATTCTAGCAGGGTAATTGCTCAAATTAAGTATGCTAGTGCAATTGATAGCTTAATGTATGCTATGCATTGCACTAGACTTGATATTGCTTTTGCAGTATGTTATCAAGATACACTAGTAAGCCTAGCATTGAACAATGGAAAGCAATTTCAAGAGTTCTTTGTTATTTAAAAAGAACTATAAACTTTGGTTTATTTTATAATAAATTTTCAAATGTGTTAGAAAGTTATACAGATGCTAACCGGATAACTAGTATTAATGATAATCAATCAACTTCCGGTTGGGTTTTTACCTTAGGAGGATGTGTTATTTATTGGGCATCAAAGAAACAAACTTGTATAACCCATTCTACAATGGAATCAGAATTTATAGCTCTAGCAGCAGCTGGTAAGGAGACAAAATGGCTAAGAAATTTTTTACTATATATCAAGTTGTGGCCACAACCGATGCCTGCTGTTTCCTTATATTGTGATAGTCAAACAATAATGTCTAGAACTTATAATAAAATTTATAATGGAAAGTCTAGACATATTAGCTTAAGACATGAGTATGTAAGATAAATAATCTCTGATGGAATTATTACTATTACTTATGTCAAGTCTTGTAATAATTTAGCAGATCCGTTTATAAAAGAACTATCGAGAGATATGATAAAAAATATGTGTGCTGGATTAAGATTAAAAATATTTCATTAAATTTACTAATAATGAGAACCCTTCTTTATAGTATTATTACTAAATAAAGTTTAAAGGGTAACAACAAGTCATTAGTAAATGTTGTAATTAAGTACTCAGTGTACTAAGTTAATGGAATGAGGATGAGTATTTATACTCTTAATGAAGTTTAAAATTATTACAAAGGAAACTTCACATATATGAACATAGGAAGTGGTGCCGCTTCAACAAAAATGAGAATAACTTTTGTAAATGTTTATGAAAATAGCTAGGAGGTAGCACAAGGCCATATTCGTGCTAAAATTTTGGTGAACTTTTTAAGTCGAACTAATTGATTCGTGTGTGTAGTATTTTCGGTTCTATTTAATAAGAATCTAGGTTTAAGCTAAGGCCACTATGATTTCTTTAAAACTTTGAAATACTTACATTAAAGAAAAGTTTAAATCGAAAAATACTTTTATTATTCATGAAATAATAGGATCTAACAATACAAACTAAGTGAGAGATTGTTATAAATAGCTTGTATGTTAGACAATATTGAGAGAAAGAATTCCTATATTATTAAAATATAAGAAAGTGAAGGAATGACAAGAGTGAAATATGTATAGAATTATATATATATATATATATATATATATATAATTCAATATATATATTATTCTATTACGGGACTTAGCACGTATATGTGAAATAAAATAATTATCTTATTGTAATTTTCGTGAATAAATTACGAACAGATGTGTTTATTAACAAGTAGATATTTCTATTAATAAACAGACATGTCAATTTTATACAAACAGTCACAACTGTTTGTCTAGGTGTCTGTTAATAAATAGATATGTCTATTCTATACAAAAAGTCATAACTATTTGTATAGGTGTTTATTAATAAACAAACATATATATTCTATACAAACAGTCACAACTATTTTTATAGGTATCTGTTAATAAACAGATATATCTTTTACACAAACAGTTATATCTATTGAAGATAGATAGATGTGTCTATCTAGAAAATATGCTATAATTTTTCATTCTTTGCAAATATGGATGAGTTTTTCAATCCAGACATATATATTACTTTTACTTCTTCTTCTTTTCTTCTAGTCGCTCTAAATTCAGTTCGTATAAAGAGTTCTTAAAGGAAATCTTCAGGAGTTGCTGTCTACAGATTTCAGGCTTTATTGTATCATGGAAGTATATGGCCATAACCTTGCAGCAATCTAATGGGGGCAATTAATACTTTAAAAATAGTGACCTTGCAGCAATCTAATGGGGGCAATTAATACTTTAAAAATAGTGATTCATCACGACTCAAGGCTATTCTACACCCACTGCCTCAAAACCTTCTTATGTACCCCTCCACCCAAAAAAAAAAGGTATCTTGCTGTAATTTAAATGCTATAGTGTCAAAACTTTCGCTTACTAAAATTTCTGTGGTTGTATTTGCTGATTGGACATTCTGTAGCTCCGGTTGAAAATATGAATGAAAAGGAGAGAGGAGATACCAAAGATCATCCGCTGAGTCACAGGTTCTTGAATTTTTCAGAGGCAGATGAGCTTTTGAAACTTGCAGCAGCTCATTAGCACGTTAGCATGTCAGGATTCTAATTAACCTGTTCAACAAATTTGTTATTTTTTGGCAATTATGCTTACAGTTTTATCAGTAGTTGTGAATGACATTGCTGCATTTTTTTACTTGAAAATTGTGATTTTTTTTTTATCAAAGAATATAGGCCCTTGTATCATCTATCAAATGGAGCTATGGCAATCTTCTTTCTCTATGCTGCTTTCTATTTATCTTTTTTCAAGTTCGGACTTTTCAAGATGATAAACCCTAAAAAAGTAACGCCCAATCCTTTCCATGGTGGTTTGTTCTTCTTATGAAAGTCAATATTTTGATGTGCCTAATTATTGCTATGTTGCTGCCTAATCCATTGAGTTGTGGAAGAAACGAAATTTTGATGTAAATCTTATCTTTGTTATGGATGTACAGTATAAGCTGTTCTAGTGGCACATACTATAAATGATAACGCCACTTGAGTGGCATGCATTCAATTTTGTGCTTCTCTTGTCTGCTTGTATTGTTTTGTGGATAGGCTACTTCAATTTAGTCAAGATGTATTTCTGGTGATATATAAAATGTGATAGGTGCAAGCACATATTATTAAGCTGAGAAGACAAATGAATGTGATAGATGGGCTACCTCAAGGTCCTCAACTGTCTTTAACAGTCTCTGCTGGTGATTTATGAATGAACATGATCATGCTGGATTAGTTTTGGAGCTTCATCTTCAAATTCAAATCTTGGAAGACAATTAATTGTTCATGGTAATTAGATGTAAAGCATATGGAACAGCCCACAACTATCTTCTTTAATAGCCCACAACTATCTACTTTCTTTTTAGAGTTTGTTTTAGGTTTCCTAATTACTACTTCGTTAAAGGGCCAAGCATTCTGGGAAAATTTTATGAACAATAGATCGTTGTATAGCATTTTTTAGAGAAAGATTTGAGGCACAATTTGTGTTCTGTGTCTCTTGGCATGCTAGCAAAGAAAATTGTCAGAAGTTGATTGGCATGTTCATCTGTCTCTTATCTAGTGGAATGTTTGTGATTTTACTGTTGATTCTTGCCCAACGATTTTAATCCTTTTGTAGTCTTGGGAACTGAAAAATTCATATCACTGAAGGCGAGACATTTACAATCAAGATAAGCATTTAACCTAAGAATTGAATGAAGTAGGAGATTTTCCTTGGGGGAAATAGTTGAAAGATATGATTTACAGTGCAAGTATCATCATCACTTCATTCATCAGCTTTGTAATTAATATGGCAGCATACTGTAGGTATGATCGGCAGCGAAGGCCTCTGCTCCATCCTGCACTTGTTTTGTATATCCCATTGAAAATTTTAACGTTGCATTGCCTCACTGATTTGTCTCTACTAAAGAGTTTTCAAGGCAAGGGTAACATGGCTTCACATGGTAATCATTTGACAGGGTAACTATCCACCAAAAGAAATTTCCTTCTTCTGGTTATCTTTCAGAGCTTTTCGGCGTCTACAGTGATGGGTCCATTCTCTCATTTGTATTTCTCAAAGTCTGCTTATTTTAATGGGTAAATTAAAAAAAAAAAAAAAAAAAAAAAACTACTTTCAAGTAGAATCTTGAAATTAATTTTTTTGATAAAAAATTTATTGAGCTTATACAGTAAAGAGGGAAATTGTCCAAATGTAACCGATAGAAATAGAGTAATTATAATTTAGTCTCAAAATTTTAATAAAATATATATATTAGTTTCTGTATTTTTAAAATTTACCTATTTAATATTTGATATTTTAATAAACCTATAAATTAATATTTTTGTCCAATTTACCATTAATTATACTAACAATAATTAACATGTCCTTAAGTTTATTTTTAATATAAAATAATTTATTAGTTCAGGTTCTTAAATTTAATTTATTATTTTACTTATAATAAAAATAATATTATAAATTTATAATACAAAATTTATAATAAAATAGTCTCAGTATTTATAATATTTATTATTTTAATTATAATATTATTATTTTATTTTATCAGAAATTAATCAAAAAAATTATTATTATTATATTAATTATATTATTTTATAATTAAAAAAATAATTTAAACACTTTCCCATTTATATACGTTCAATTAAGAATTAATATATAGATTTCATTAAATTTTAAGGATCAAATTATAATTTACCTTAATAGTGTTTAGATAATTTCCTCTATTTACTAAGAACACTTAAACTTGAAATATTTTTTATCAAAACTATCAACCTCGAAATTCTACCTAACAATATGCAAAGGTTAGAACCAACCGATTAACTAGGAAACTCGTGAGTCGTGACAAATAGATATCTCATTCATTTCATTGAAAGAAACTGATCATAAAAGATATTATTTTATTGGAATTGTAGAAGTTGGGATGATATTATAGCAGGAGTAAAAGCTACGGATCCTACTTTGTTTGTTGTAGATGGAATTGAAAAGGCTGTATCGATCGAATTTGTCAGCTAAATTTATGCCCAGCCAAGTTGAATAGCTGAATCATCGACTATATGACTCAGGGAGTAGACAAATTTGGCCGCTCAGTGGGGACAGTTGGTATGGCAATTTGGGCTGGTCACGTTCAAGAAGATTTCGCTTCAGGAAAGCGTCTATGCACACCCTCTTCAGTTACTCTACATTGTAGTAATGCCCCACTCTTTCATTATCCAACTTTTGATTTGTAAGATCATTAATTATTAATCAATGTTGTTCTTTTATTAGTGTTGGTATGTTTTTTTATCCTATCTATAAACCTGATTTCAATTAAACTTAAATTTATATAAAATTTTAAGGGTTGGATATGTTCAAATTCAAGGAATCCCACCTAATTTTAAAAAATAAAAAAAAATCTCCTGTAAAATTTTAAAATTACAAATAAAAATTATAATAATTAGCCCCACAATCTAAATTGAATTTTTGAAAAATTTTTATATATTGAAAACTATAATGTATTGAAAATGCAAGTGTCTCAAACTTAAATCTAAAACGCCAATATTTTTTAACGTTTAATTGAATTAATTGTCTTATTTAGTTGAGAGTAACTTGGCTAGAAAACTTAAAGTTCTTGTGAAATATAAAAATCAAGCTTATTTGATTGCCATATTATCCAAGTTCCTGGCATAAATTATCCTATTTTCTATTTTATACTTTCTTAAATATTATATTTACATTTAGAGTAGAGGTATTTATGTCATTTCTATCGTGACTTTCTTTAATATACTATTACTTTTCAGGAATTTAACATATCAATCAAATACATTTAAATTATATCTTTGGTTTTGTTTGGTTTAAAATATTTTATTTTCTGGAAAGTATCTTTTTCAGGAAGTATACGTCTAAAGAACTTACTGCTTGAAAAGTATAATATAAATATGTTTAGTTTACAAATTTACTTCTCATGAAGTAATTTGTTTTTAAATTACAAAAAATAACATATTTCTTGAAAAATTAGTTTGATAATATAAATCAAATAAGATCATCTTCTGCACTTCCCTCTAAGAAGTTTTACATTTTTAATCTATTTATTCCCCACTTAGAAAATAATTTTCCAAAAAATGCACAAAAATATATTATTTTGAACCAAATAAGACCCTAGATAAAAGTTGGAAATCAATTTATTGTGAGTTGTCTTTAGAAAGCTGCCAAAAAAAAAAAAGCCCATGGCTCCTATCCCTTTAATTTTTTTTTTCTATTTACAAGTTTTTAAAATTATTTTTAAAATATAAATATTTATATCATATATAAAAAATTATGTATTAAAAATTATGAATTCAACTAGTAAGTATAAATCATAATTAAATATTATTTATTATTTCACATTAATTAAGTTCATAAATATTTTTTATTCATCATTCATTCTTAATTTTAAAAAAAATTATTAATTTTTTAATAAATTAGTGAATAAAATAGATTGAATTAATTATTTAGTAAATTTATTATTATTATTATTCGAGCGTAATAATTTAGATAATTTTACATAGTATATTTTAAAATATGTATAAGCACAAAATACATTTTAATTGTAAATAAATATGAATAATTAATAAATTATTTTTTAATTTTGCTTAGTACCATCAAATATTAGGGTCATGTTGCGCTACTAAGCTGAAGGATTTATTTCCCTGCTTGTATATGAGAAGCTGAAGTTAATTGAAACTCCCAGACGTCAATTAATATGCCAAATATGATGCAGAGATTAAAATTTAGTGCTAGTACAATGTAGTTGGCCTGAACTCTATCCCGCTCCTGTTCCTAAATAAGTGGTCCATAATTACCAGAAATCTGTCTCTTGAGATGACCCTGAAACGACATCAGCAACAAAGGGGACCATAGCCTATTGGATGTTATCCTTAATTTTATAACATTCAATGATCTTCCCATCTCAAAAATCAATCTCCTCATAATGGACCTCTCAGGACTATAGTGTGTTGACTCTACTGGCTTTAATAAAGCCAGGCACTATTCCGCTCTGCCAGTGCCAAATCTCTACGCTTTCAAATGGATACTGCAAAATGGACCCTTTTTTTAATTTTAATTTCCTTTCCAAACAGTTATTTTCTTTTTCTGATTTTTTTTTAAATCTTAAATAATTAAAAATACGAAAAAAATTTAAAAAATATATTTTTCATAAAATATATAGAATTTTAATATAATGTGAAAATATTTATCTGTAAATATTAATTTTTTTACAATTAAAAATAGAATATTAGTTGAATATTTTGTATCCATAAATATTTTAATAAAAGAGATTTGAAAAATAATGAGTTAAAAAGATAAAAAAAAATGATAAAATTCATATATAAAATAAATAAAATTTATATATTTGTGCCTCTAATTCTTGATAAGTTGAATATTGATAAGTTTTTTATAACGCTTCTGCTCCAATCACTAGAGGAATTATCCACTTTAGCTCACTACATCTTGAGCCTCACAATTTTGTTCCATAGGTGAAATGGAGAACTTACAAGAAGGTTACCTATTTTATGATTTCTTTCAAGCGAGCACACTTAATCCAGAGTTTTTCAAACTCTTTAGGCCATTCCACCAAAAGGTGCCTCTAGTGATTAGTATCCTATGATTCGATTCATTCCTGTACCTCGCATTCTACTACCCTAGATAGCCTCACCATTCTAGAAGCTTGCCAAGAGTTTAATCTCTTATGCCACTCTCCGCCGTCATTGAACTGCTTTTTTGGGTTCGGTCGTCACATTTTTTCTATGTATTATATATGGTATCATGAATATTATTAGAAAATATAAATATATATGTGAATGGATAAAAGTATTAATAAAATACCAATAGATACAAATAAAATTGTATATAAAACATGAAGAAAATTCCCAATTCCAATGGAGTTCAGCAATATTAGAGACAAATGTTACAAAAAGTTAGCAAAGAGAGAAAAATGGTCCTTGATGTCTTTAGAGGAGGCAACAAAGGTAGGATAAGCCCCAATTAATGGGGTTGGAACCTCCTTGCCCTTGTATACAGTGTAGCCTGTTTTATAAAAAGAAAAGCAAAAGATGGAAAAATAAGTAGAATATAAGAAAAGTAAAATCCATATGAAAATAAAAATTATTATTTTTTATAAATTTTTTATAAATAAAAAAGTGATTTATTTATTTTCAATGTTTTGATAAAAAAATGATAAGAGAAAATTATTACATTTTTATTAATATATTCATATTAAATATTTTTATTAATATATTCATATTAAATAAATAAAATTATATTAAAAAATAATTATTAGAGGGAAATAAGAGTATAAATGAAAAATATAAAATTTAACATTGTTTTTCATTATTTACCGTTTAATTTGAATGGAAAACAAAATAGCTTAAAATATTTTACTTGATCATTTTCTACATAAATCTCACAATTTTTTACTTTTTTTCCTTTTTCTTCTTACAAAATAAGTGAATTGAACTTTTAATTTTTCTTTCTTCCTTTCAAATGTTATATATTGCCTTTTTTTTAGCTTTTTCTATGATTTTCCTCCTATTTTTTCTCAATAAAAAACAAGCCCTCGGTTTATTCTTTGCCTCTACATATCAGACGTCTTTGTTTGTAACATAAATACAGGACAATCACTCTCTTATATCTAGATTTCCCACCCCAACTCCCGTCTCCGCCCTCTCCACACCCACCGCCATTCCCACCCCCCACACCCCCCCACCCCCCCCGCGCAAACAAGACACACACACATAAATACCCTCTCAAACCCCTTCAATCATTCCCCACCACTTGCACTCCTTTCTTTATCTCTTTCACCTCTGTCTCGTTTCCCCTACCACCAAATATGGCTATAAGAAAATCCAAAAAGCTACCCCAAACAGCAGCTCTCAAACAAATTCTCAAGAGATGCTCAAGTTTTGGAAAGAAACAAGGACTTCCTGATGATGTACCGAAAGGTCACTTCGCTGTCTATGTTGGCGAGAATAGAAGCAGATATATTATTCCGATATCATGGTTGGATCATCCTGAGTTTCAGAGTTTGCTTCAAAGAGCTGAAGAAGAGTTTGGGTTTAAACATGACATGGGTCTTACCATTCCTTGCGAAGAAGTTGTCTTTCTCTCCCTCACAGCGATGATCAGATAAGACCATGGAAGGACAAGTGCTGAAGAAATAGGGTTGTCTGGAGATGGAGATATATGTACAACAAAGATGAAGCTCCTTCTTCATTTTTGTTAGAAATATATATATATATACATATATGTATACCTTCATCTATTGTAACCCTAACCAGAACTAAGCATTTGTTTAACCTATAGTTTAAATGTGCATGTACAGTATCATGTATGAAAATTTTCCTAATTATTGGAGGTTCTGCATATGTTTCTCAAAGAATTGATTAATATAATGAAACGTTTCTCACTATTCAAAGAAGCCAAATGAACCGTAACACTGTATGTTCAATTACACAATAATAAATATTAGTCAAGCTTAAATGTCTCCATCTAATAAATATAAAAAGAGTTAATAATATTTAAAAATTGTAACTTTAACACATGAAATTTGAAGGTTGAATTTAATCCATCTTACATTTTTCATTATGCACGTTAACATTACCCTCATGTCTCTGCTACTTAACATTTATGTGTAAGTGAAAGTGACCCTCTGTTATGTACTCATAACCTAACCTTTAAACTTTAAAAGGGTAGAAGAAAAATCAATCAAGTTTATCTCCTTTCATCTGCTGCATATGTGTTTAGATGCCAGTTTCAGCTTCAGATTTTTGTGCAGTGCTAACACTGGAGAAGGGGAAAAAAAAAAAAAAAAAAAGAAAAGACATTTGTTGCTCTTATCATCTTATGTGATATTGACGTATTGGAATATATAGTTTCACCAATTATGCATGAGCAATAGTAATAACAAAAAAAAAATGATTGGATAAGATTCCACCAGTAAATTCCTAGGAACCGAGTATAGCAGCAGTATGATTGCAACCAAAGTCGCCTCCACCATAAATAAAATCATCTACTTAATTCATTATAATAAAAATTTTATGATAATAGTTATAATTTAATTAATATTAAAAAAATAAAAAGTCATAGTCATATAATATATATAAATCAATATCACAAATATAAAAAATCAAACTTGTTAATTCCTAATACAAATAGAATATAATGTTCAATCAAGATTTTCTCTTCAACTAAACAAATAATATTTTAATAACTAAGATATTAGAAGAAAATGAAGAACAATTTTTACAAATGTCATTAAGATAAATTTCAATTTATAAGAATTTATTTACATATATTTTATTAGCATTTCATCCTTATTCTTTATTTTTATTTTTAATTTTTATTTTTTTATATTTATTTTCTTTATATTTTCAAGACTGCTTTACCAAACATTTCTTAAAATATTTCAAATAAATTAAATATAAATATAGGAAATGAAAATTTGCAAAATCTAATTGCCATTCCGATATAGCTAATCAGAAGTGGGACTTGATGTCTATTCTCAAAATATTTTCTATATAAGAATCCGATTGGAATTTATAAATAAAAATATAACTAATTCACACTTCAGGAGTACGTGTATATAATAATAATAATAATAATAATAATAATAATAATAATAATAATAATAATAATAATAATAATAAAAGTTTAATAAGTGTGAACAGATGGAGACAAAGGTCACATGTGAAAACAGTATGATGAACATCAAAACACGCTACATATTATGATTATTATTATTATTATTATTATTATTATTATTATTATATTTCAAAGAGCTTGATTATTGATTTGGTTCACATTTAGGGATAACTCTACCGTATGCCCAATCACTTTCATATATCAACTCATCTTTTATTTTGTTTTCCTGTGTAATCATCTATCTTGATTATTATTATTATTATTATTTTTTAATGTAAATGATAACCTTCAGTTTGTTTCATGATTCAAATATAGTAGCCAATGAAAATCCCAAGGTGGAAAATAAAATATAGAGAAGATATTTATTTTGGTGCTGGTTGGATGGAATTATTAAGCATCAACTAAGCAAGATTTGATAAATGTCTCCTTCTATCATGTTCAATATATATATGCTTTCTTTGATGAACATCTCTTTCATGGTTGTCATTTCCTTCACCAAATTGGTTTGTTTGGTTTTTGAACATTAATTGTTGGAAAATTGGTGGTGTGTGATCAGTTGTACAACACTTGTTGAACTTCACTCCATGGGTACCTTATTTATAATTTCAAATGATATTAACCTTCAGTTTATATTGTTAAATTTAAATAAAGTATTAATTAAATTATAATTTAATTTATTTTAGTTCAAATTTATATAAATAATTAGATTACTTTACATATCAAAATGACTAGCTAAATCAATATCGCAACCCAACTACTTATATTCATCATTTAATTTTTGTTTATTCCCAATGTGGGATTTAAATTCTTAACATATATCATTTTAATAAATTTTGAGAATATTTTATGATGTATTTTTTAATTTTATTATTTCAAAATTAATAATTTGATTATATATTTTTTGTCAATAATTCTATTCTTTAATCCTTAATTACATTATTATTATTATTATTATTATTATTATTATTATTATTATTATTATTATTATTATTATTATTATTATCTTAAGACTAAGGGATTTAATTTCATTCACCAAAGCAAAATATCAACAGTGTCTCTCTCACAAAAGCAAACTCCAATGTGTACATGGTTTGCTTCTTGTTCTTCACTTGTTTGGAGTACTATTTATCACCTGTTGGCTGGTAGCTTCATTTGTTAACTATTGTTATTAATTATTGGTGCATTCTTGACCCTTTACATTTTTTATTCAAATCCTTTTCATTTTTCAAGCCAATTTTATTGCTAAACTAAACTTGTTCAGATTTAGCTTAATTACAAGTTATTAAACAACTTTTGTTCCTAAAAAATTTTGAACACATACATGCATGTTAGTTGTGCTAATTCAACTTCGCTTATAAGAAAAATTGACCTCTTTTTAGTTGATAATTTTACTTACCCTCAGTGAAATTGAGGCACTTGCCATTTGATTGGATCTTAATTCCGTAGAGAAAATGAAGAGAATTTGAGTAGAGAAAATGAAAAGGAAAAAGAAATAATATCCTTTATGATATTTGAATATATTATTAGAACGGAAGAAAAATTTGAGTTGGAAAAATGATATTTGTATTAACATAAAAGTAATTTTTATTAAAAAATAAAACAATTTCCTTCCATTCTCATCCACTTTTGAAAAGAAATATTTTGAATCAAATATAAGAAATTGAGAAATGCAATTTTTTCATCCTTTCTTCCCTTTTTCTTCATTTTTCTTTTCAATAAAAAATCGAAGGAAATCAAAGTTTATTTCATTTATCTTCTCTTTATTTTACTCAATCTAAACAAAGGGTAAAAAAAAAATAATAAATCAGACGATAAAAAATATTATGCTATATTCCTGGTTTCAGTGACACTGCGTCAGATTATCAAATTATATCATGGAGACATTTATTAATGGCATGATCTCAAGACAATATTCATATTTGCACCAACTATTTTAGGTTCGTGATATCCAAACGAAAATCTGTAATGTGAACAAATAAATTCAATTACAATACTGCATAAAATAAAAAATCCTTCCAAACAACTCTTATGCACTTTCAATACTGCTTTTCTCCTAAAAAAGAAAAAGGATATGCTAAAGACTATTTCATTTGAGATTTTGAGTAACAAAAGAATAATCCTGTTCTTGTTCAAGTGTACCCAAGATCTGTCTGCTTCTATCAGTTGTAACTTGCGATACCCGACAGTTAGATATAAATAATAACATGCAAGGGGGCACTCAAGGAAGGAGCTCTGTCAATTGAAGCATTTTGCGAAAAAATCTACTCTAAGCAAGCCATCTAAACACCTCTCAAAACAGGCCAACCTTTCTTAACAATCTGATTGATCTTCGCATCAATCTGGTTTTGAATCTTCGGAGGACAGAGATCTGCTGCATAACCATTTAGTTTAGCTGCCAAACTTGACCTTTGAAGCTCCTCTTCAGGCAAGTTTCCCATCAGCTGAAGAAGAAATGGCCTACGCTTGAGCTCAAATTTCTGCAGTTAACCAAACATTTGAAATTTCATCATTCAGTACATTAATTTCATTAGCATGTTTATCTATTTCAGCATTTTGAGATGTTCTCTATTTCCCTCCTATTGGTAGAATGAGATTTCTTTTTTTTTTTTAGGAAAATTTTCTTTACGAAGGAATTAAAAAATGTTTGGAAATTAGATTTGTTTGTCTTGATGAAGAATTCTCTGATGCAAGTATATGAATTTTGTCAGAAGGACAAACATATATTGAAGCTCTAGACAAAATTAAAAGTCCAACTTGGAATTTAAATCCTAGTTAGCTTGAGATTTTTCTAAATGGAAACTTAGGTTTTGCTAAAAATGTACTATTAATAGTTACTCATGGCTTAATCTACAAAAATTAAAATGTTTGGCTGAAAAATGAAAAGGGTCAAAACATAGTTGTTAAAGGCATGCTTAGGGCACAAGATGCACCAGGCCCTAGAGTCCGTGCAAACTTTGTGTGCAACAAAGCTGTAGGTGCACGGCTGCTTTCAGGTACAAGGCACACCCCACCTGCCTCCAACATCATCTAGAACCCTCACAGGAAAACCCAGCACCGATCTGCCAGAATCCAGTGTCAATGCACCAGAAAGTCATTGAAAAAATCATTGCCATTAGTGGATCTGACCACTCTACCAACCTTAGAATTGCTTACCCAATACTAATCTTCCCATTATTCACGCTCCTCAATTCTTTCTCCTCAACCTCATTTTGGATCCTCCTCTTTTTCCTTTAATTTTATTTATTTTTGCAAGGGCATTTGCTTACAAGAAACTTTGCACTTTGTGCCATAAATAAATATGGTGTGAGTGTGCATGCACACATACACAATCATTTCCCGCTCAATAATACTAATTCTATTAAACTCATGATTTCTCAAGTCCCATGGAATAACTCAGATACTATCATATTAGAACTAGGAATTATTATAACCAATTAACATTCAACTAAAAAAGAATTAACACAATTTTTATGTCCTTTTATATTCAATAAATGTTTTATGAAATTTGAGTTTGTAAAATGTAAAATACATAATGCTGAAAAATTAAAGATTATAGGGAAAAAAAAGAAGAGAAAGAGAACTATTATGGATTTTATAGTTTCAGTTGAACATATCATCTATTTCCTGCAGCAGGCATTGCTTTAAGAGTAAAAAAACAAATGTTTTTCACTGTTTGAATTGTGAAAAGATTTAAACGTGCTCATATTATAGGTACAGGTTCAAAGAAGTGAGCAAATAAAACTTTTGTGTTACGTAGCAGAATCTCTAACAACAGGATCTCAAGTAACAGAAATAATAGAAACAGAGTTTCAGGAAGAAGAGAATAGAGCAAATGAGAGAGAAAATGAATAGATTCTTGATATTTTCTAGAATGATCTCCTTCAGATACAATAGCAATTATTTATACAGCTAACAGCCCTTCCTACAACAGTTCCCAATCACAACTTTCCTAACAACTTTCGGGTCTTCAGCTAACTACAACTGGCCATCCTGACTATTCTATTATTCTAACGTACAATCACAGCCCCTTATTCTCCTTATTAGTCATAACAATTTGATATGGCTGTAATTTCTATTTCAAAAACTTATTGGTCAAAATGCATCATTTGTCACCCAACTTACTGCTCAAGTTCTGGTCCTTCACTAAATATTGATTTACTCCAAACTGGTTGTCCAAATTCTATTTTACTGAAACTTTAGTACTCAAGTAAACAAGATTGAACAGAAATCCAATGTAGCAGATACTCGTAAATGCAACATTGCTCTTCTGTCCATTCTGTTTTCAGATTTTACACAAATCAACATGAGTTAAAAATTGAGTTGATGAAACTGAAACAAATCAATGTTAAGCAACTGAAATGAACTAGAGTAACCCAAAATCTTCAAATGACTCAAAATTGGAAATTCAGCTATAAAACTACAAGAAACCTTGAGGCATTTTAATACTTAAAAGAGTGTCCTACAGCAACAAACTAAAAAAATAAAATAAAATAAAATAAGAAAGAAAGAAAAACATAAATAAGAAAAACCATAAATACCTGATGTTCAGGTTCTGCAGGATAAAATGCTACAAGCTGTTGAATTTGAGTAGTCACGATGCTGCTCCTTGACCTCAATTGCTCTTTTTCTTTGCTAACGGCAGCTAATCTGGCCTCCTCAGTACCATTAGTAAAAATAATAGACCTGTATATATAACACAGGCCACAGGGAAGCAATGTTTCTGACATTAAACAACAAACCATCGGTTGTAGTCATGATCTTATACCTGTATTGGTTACCCACATCAGGACCTTGACCAAACACTTGCCTTGAATCATGACTAGACCAAAAAACCTCCAAAAGCTGCCTAAAATTTATCACCCCTGGATCATATTCTACCTGCGAAGAAAAATTCAGGATTCAAGGTAAAATTCAATAGGCGCCCTTTCTAGCACTGGAAAAAAAAAAATCCTTTTGACACTATGAGGATTGGCCCTAAAACTTGATCACAAAAGAAAATGAGAAGGCTGTACCGGGAACAGAAAGGAGTACAAGAATAGAAGAGGAGGAGAACCTGTACGGACTCAGCATGATCACCTAAGCTCCTGTATTCGGGATTGGATTTGGATCCGCCGGCATAACCCACGGTGGTTCGCACTACTCCATTAGCACACCCGAAGGCGGCTTCGGATCTCCAGAAGCCACCGAGAGCGAAGACAGCGATTTTCAGGGGCTGATCCGAGGGTTCCCTCGAGGGATCAGAGATCTGATTTGGTATTCGAATACCAAGCGCTCGATTGGTCACTGCAATTGTGAGTAGCGCGAGGGTCAGAAGATGAAGAATGGCATTCCTCTCTGATAAAGCCATTTGGGTCTCTAAGAGATAGTGTCTCGGGTCGAGTCGAATAACCCGATAGACCGCGAGCCGATTACAACAATGGTGGTGGATGGTCGTGTCGGGATTCCAATAGGCAACGTCCTTCCTCACCTTGGCTTTGTGCATCCTCAGTTTGGGCTCTGTTTAAATTATGATCGGGGGAAATTATTATTTTTTAAAATATATTATTTTAAATTTAATTAAAAACATATTTCAAAAATTATTTAATTTTTTATTATCAAAATATGTTAAATTTAATTTTTATTAATCTTGACTAATATATTTAAATTTTAACTTTTTAACGTTAACTTTTTTATTACATGTATAAAAAAGAGCTGAAGTTAAATCTCTCAAATTTCATATATATGTATATGTATAACACTATTACTGAAATATAAAAAAATTACCCAGTAATTACACTAGTTACTTAACCCTCCTTTGGTTAAGCAGGTAGATTCAATTTTTATTGAATTCCTAATGTAGGGTGTAATATAATATTTAAAGATATTTTCAAAATTAAATTGAGATTATAATAATAACAATAGTTTGTTTTTTTTTTTTATCAGAAAAGGAATTTTGTTAATCATGAAAGAGTACAACTATGTTTTGCCAGTACCATGGACAAGGGGCTCGGTGAGCTTGAAATCCAGCCCTGAAATAGAACACCTGTTAGCAGACCAGGAAGCATGAACAATGACAAGTGAAGGATAGTTTTGCGAAAGACTCCTAACATTGTTTTTTGTTTTTAATCAAAATCTTGACAAGGGTTGAAATACAAAAGTTCAGCTGCATACAGAACCACATTTGAAAGAAATATCATGAAATGATTTAAAGATATTTTATTATTTATTTTTTATCTTTACACAAATTATAAAATTTTAATTATATTTTTTATAAATTAAATAAATATAAATTTATAAAGCATATATAGCAATTAATTTAAAAATAAAATGCATTTTTTATAATTATTATAATAATATTATTTATAAATTAATATTTCATTTTTAATTATAAGTTTCAAACCAATAATATAAAAGCTTAATGATGATAAAAGTCACAATTTTTTTCCAATTATGTTTAATAATTTTCTAATTTTTATTAATTTTATGCCCTAGTATTAGAAAAATATAATTGTGTAAACTTAATCTATAAATATTTTTCTTTTCACATTATTCACAATTCAAAGAATGATCAAATTTATTTATCACTATATGACATGATATCATTAATGTAGTTTATGAATAACAAAATAAATTAAATTCACTTATAAATTTTTCTTTCTATTAATATTTATTTTTATTTTAACAATTCAATTCAAATTTAAACAATGAACAGTACAAAATTGAATCACAATTATACTTTTTTTATTGAGAATTATCAATTTTATTTTTTTTCAAATATTTTATATACAAATTATGACAATGCAAATTTATTTTTAAATAAATTATTATAAGTTTCTTATTTCATTTGATTTCTATTAAAAGTTGAATTCAATATTACTAGAATAAAATTTATCAATATAAATCCCTTGTCACTTAATATAACTCATACTTAATTCTCCACTTTCTTAAAAAAAAATTATATAAATAAATTTAATTTTAATATTTTTAATCCAGTAACTAAAAATATATATTTTTTTTTTTTTTTTTTTTTTTTTTATTTTTTTTTATTTTTATTTTTTTTAATTTTTTTTTTTTAAAAAAAAAAAAAAATTTTTTTTTTTTTAAAAAAAAAAAAAATAATAAAATGAAAAAAAATAAATGAAGAAGAAATATATGAATGTTGAATAATTTATAAAATATATTTGATGCATTACATGGTAAATTTTTTTTTTTTTTTTTGTTAAAAGTGTTGAGAATTATTGATTGAAAAGCTTACGAAGATTTGAGTTATGTTGTTAACCAAAATGAGAATTATATTATTATAAACTAAGTATGTAGATGCATCAAAGTGCATTTAGTATTTTTTTTTTCTCAATGATTTTCTTAAGAGTAATGCTACATAACACAATTATACATGTTTAACCTGTCATATCTTTTTCTCTATATAATATATATAATCTAACCCTAAAAATTTGAACCCTCCATTTTCAAAACTTTAAATCTTAAAAGTTTAAATTAATTTTAAAAATATAAACTCTAAACTTTAATATTCTAAATTTTAAAATTTTAAATTTTAAATTCAAAAATTTTAAACCTTAAATTTTAAAATTTTAAATTATAAATTTTAAAAATTTAAACCCTAAAAATTTAAATCTTAAATTCTAAGCCTTAAATAATTTTAAATTTTAAATCCTAAATTTTAAATTCTAAACTGTAATTTAAACTTTAGTTTTAAAATTTTAAATCTAAACAGGTTAATTAAATTTAAATATTAAAGAAAAAAAAAGTTAGAGGAACACAAATTTTTTTTTTTTGTTAAAAAAAAATAAACATGCGTGTGGAATAATATCCAACCACGATATGCCATCTGGAGATAGACTAATCATTCGATCACGTGTCTTTCCCTAGTTGGAAACATTAATCTGACTAGTATAAGATTACGCACACCATCATCCATAGCTGCTCCTCTGTGAGGAAAGCACATAAAGTTGGACTCTTTGAGAGCACAATCCAAAGATCGTAAAAATAGAGTCCGACAGAAAGAGGAAGAAAGTTTCGATCTCGTCTGCAGATCGAACCAAAGAAAGAGAGAGAGCAAGAGAAAGGGAAAAGAGCAAGAAGAGGTCGAAAATGGCGTCAGCCGATCAGGTCAGGGCATCTCACATACTCGTAAAGCACGAGGGCTCTCGAAGGAAGGCGTCCTGGAAGGATCCTGAAGGTCGCGTAATCAAGAACACCACCAGAGACTCTGCAGTCTCTCAGCTTAAAGTCTTCCGCGACGACATCAGTTCTGGCAAGGCTAAGTTTGAGGACATCGCCTCTCGTTTCTCCGATTGCAACTCCGCCAAGCGCGGCGGCGATCTCGGTTTGTCAAATTTTCTTTTATTCTGTTATTTTTGCGTTAGTGTTGTGTCTTTCAACACATGTTAGTTTAGACATCTCCAGATTTAGCTTCAATTTTATATGGTAAGTTGTGTGAACATTGCTGCAGGATTATACAATTAGGGTTTTATGGATGACAAGCCACTGTCTAACCTTTGAATTTCTGCAATAAGTATTATTTCCCTGCAAATCTCTGTTGGCTTACAGGATTTTTCAACTCAGAATTATTTGCATGTTAATTTGCAAGCTTTACTTTCATTTGGCTTGAGTCTTGACTCTGAGCTGAAGTGGCCGAGGCTTAATGCGTCGATTAGTGTGATGCAGTTATAGGAAGTTGTTTTTCTGAGTGAGGATGTATATGGTTGTAAAATTAGTTAATACCTAGCTCGAATTTGCTATTGCTTTTAACTCTAGAAATATTTTAAGATGCAAAATGAGTTTCTGAGTTAACATTCAATAGTTTTTTATTGTGCCAGTGTTGAATGATTAGAAAATTTTGTAATTTGTATAGTGCGTCCTTAAACTTGCAATGAATGCAACTTATAGCATCCGTGGATGCCTTGACTTTGATTCTTGCGATGATCTCATCAATATAATCAATGGCAAATAGGAGCTTACTTGGTGATACTTAGTTTCAAAGCGTGTGATACTCTAATCAATTATGATAAACCTCCAATTCTTTTTCTTTCCCTTTCTTTTGAACTAAAGGGTTGTTCATCCTTGTTACTCTGAATCTCTATTAATATACAATGCATTTATGTGGGATGATAAATGCATTTAATATTAATCTCTATTAATATCAATATGTGCATTTCTTGAGTCTTTCTTTGTGCAACTGGTGATCTTAAGATTATTTGGCATGCTTCATGGTCCTAATACATAAGCAAACATTCCAGAGCCTCTCATTCTCTTACCTCTTCAACCCTTTTCTTTCTGTTCTTACTTCTGAAAAGAAAAGCCAGGCTTCATGCTAATGTTGGCTGATAAATTGTGAATAAAGCATTAAAATTTTTCTTTTATGTTAATTCAAGCTGTTAGTAATAATACAATTATATTATTTTATTCATATCATATTTACATTTATTGTCAATATATTTGTTATACCCCTCCCTTCTTCCTCCTTTTTTTCTTCTTTTCCTTTGTTCAGCCCTTAGAATAAAATATATTTGGGGTATTCCGTTCTTCTATAAAATCCTAGTTTTGATGGAGGACAGATTCAGCAACCAGCTTTCCAGTGCTTTTGGGGTTGGCAAATATATATTAATTGATGAGTTCTAGAGTTAGAATTAAAGGAGAAAGGATTTTAAGATTAGGAAACTGAATTGGAGCTGATTAGAGTGAGAAAGGGAAGAATTTGGTGTGTATTCTTGAAGCTGTAAACACTACCTGTGATACTGTAGCAGTAGGATTATGAAGGAAAGAAAAGGAGGAGAGAGAGAGAAAGAGGAAATGCAAAGGATGGATTCTTAGGCATAAGTGCCTAAAACTGAATCCAAATGCTAAACCTTCCATTATTAAAAGCCTAAAAAGGATCTAACTAGTTACATTTGTATATATAGAGATTAATTACTAATCCTTTTGCTATCAGGATTTGGAATCCACAACTAGGAAATTCTAGAGCAATGCTAAATGGGAAGTAAGAAACTTTCTAAATAAGGAAACTCCTGAAAATTTGGGGAAAAAATCTTCCTAAATGGGAAGAATTAAATCAAAATTATCAAAACTAAGAACTAAATAAAAATAACTTAGTTTCTTTTTAAAGTTTCTTTTTAATGTCCTCACTTTTCCTTCACCCTTAGGCATTAGGATATGTTTCATTAAGTTTGTGCATGTGCAATGGGAACCAGTGGAAGAAACTTAAAGATTGTGTACTTTACTGAGAGGCTGTTAAATCTGAAGATTGAGTTACACAGTGGAGGACCCCATCCTGGTGGCCTAAATGTATAACCCCCAAGCTGAAGTCTAAAGTTTTAACCATGACCTTTTGATAGTTCATATGGGTAAATTGTAAATGGAATTTATCTCCTTATATTTAAGTCTTGCAAATATTTTGAACTATGATGTGATTCAGATGATTTAATTTTCTAAAATGATAAGTGTTATTCTGTTTGAGTCTAAATGAAGCTGTATGCAAACATTTTCACAGGTCCATTTGGTCCAGGCCAGATGCAGAAGCCCTTTGAAGATGCAACATATGCTCTTAAGATTGGTGAGATAAGTGACGTCGTGGACACTGACAGTGGGGTGCACATTATTATGAGAACTGGTTAATTACAGAAGTGTTGAATATATCCAATGATTTTTCAGTGTACTTGTCAAACAGATGACAAGATTGCATTTTGCTTTCAGTTAACTTAATACCACCATATTGTGGTGCTACTTCTTGGGTTCTTATTGTGTGAGATATTGACTTATTGATGCATTGTTCGCTTGCACTAGTCTGATTCGAATGCTTGGGATTACATTGCCCCTGAAAATTTCTGGTTGTGGTTTGAGATAATTTGACTGACTATAATAATGACTTTTATTTTAAGCTTTGTTTATATCTACTATGTAATTTTGTCAGGATTTTTATTACTTGCGGGACACAAATGCAGGATAATTCAACGTATGGGAGCTTATTTTTCTAATTAAAAAACAATCTTAAAGCACAACCATGTAAAACTTCTGCAATTTTGATGTTCGTGACATGCATTGACTTTCTCTCTCTCTCTGAAGTTGAAATGATCATGGGATGAGACATATGAAAATAAATATCACAACAAAAATAGCAAAACTTAGTTTAGAAATAGGAAATTATCTAGGTCCCTGTGTATGGGCACTTTTTTTCACATCCATGCAGAATTCAGTATCCATATTTATAGGATTCTGAGTATATGGAACACCGTGTACTGAATAATTTTATAAATTTTTTCTAGAAATGAACAGAAAGGAATGCGTTGATGATCTTGTGGGCAATGAAACTGCACAAGCCTCTTGCCATTGCGAGTAGAGCGGAACTTTTACCGTAAATGAGAACGTTAAATACAGCTTCGAGCATAGAAATGGGTGAGCTGCAGCAAAAGCGAATAGGAGACCTATCCTTGTGAATCCGAATATACTCAACTGCATAGAATGACACAGAAATATCAACTTGCTGTTTTTTTTTATTGTTTTGGTATAGAAGACCAAAGCCTCACCTAAAGGCGGTATAAAAACAACACAATGGAAACAAAGTTCCAAAGAACTTATTTGTGGAAGTGAGAAAGATGAGCCACGTCGGCTAAGCCTTTAGGGCAATCTGAAAAAGAGAGCTTGAGAGAACATGTGACAGGGAAAGTTTAGAGAGGGGACGGAGACATGCATGGAATCAGCATCTGGAAGAAGTTTGGACGGCATAAAACCTATGGCCAAATCCATCTTTTCAGTTGTGCAAACTCAACTAGGTGCTTGGATGTGTCTAAAGAACAGATTAGCTGTAACATATGTTAACCTTCCCTTCCCTTCCTTTCTCCTTGTTCAAACCCCAATTTCTATCGATGCCTTTGCATTTTGGCTGTGGCATTAATGTCAAATTGATCTCTGAATATCTGGCAATATTCAAGTTCATTAGTCCATTGTCTAGTTATATATAATGGTAGTATTTAACCATCCGGTGTAGTAGTTGGCTACCACTGAATGGTAGAGCCGGTGTGGAGTTTGAATGGCCCTCCTCAAAAATTAATGTCTGTGCGATTTCTTTTTCAAATAGACCCACAATCCCAAACCCAACAACTCTACACTTTTTTTTTTTTTGAAAAACCAAAACGTATTCGACTTCATTTTCTTAGAGGGAAAGAAAATAAATGGAAAAGGATGAATAAAAGAAATTAATCAAATTAGATACAATTTTTACATCCGCAATATTGCACACTCTCTTCTATTTGCGGCATTAAAAATGGAATTTACGCTTTTGAATCGGTGAAACACACAAGAAATATTTTGGACTTGAACTAACAACCATTATTTGATCCGGGAAACATTTCTTTCAATTTTGATAAATGCATAGGTTTGATCGAGCTAAATCGAATACAAATGGGCATTGAATTATACATATTAGTTTGTGAAAGCTGCTTTTTGGGGTGGATGTAGCTGGAATTCCATAATGGTATAAAATGATGCTATGTGCTCTTTCACCCTTTACGTATTTCAATATGATGGCCCTTCCTTCGACATTTTTGGAGAATATATGATCCAATACTTGCAATCCCATGACAGTTAAATTTGACCTCTTGAAAATTAAATCTTCAACTCAAAATATGAAAAAGAATATTACTAATTTGGGATCTTCCCTTGCAAAAGATTCAAAGAACTCGCGGAATTGGAATTTATATATTTATTATGTTAGGTTAATAGTTTATGAGATTTTTTTTGACCTTTGAAAACTATAATAAAAGATGTTATAGATTAGATGGGTTTCAATTAGATGAACGTAACAAAGTTTAAAATCCCAAATTATCAAAGGCTATAAACAAATCAAAACAAAGGATAAGAAGCCATTAGCTCTTCATCTTCGCAACAATAATGTCAGCCATTTCCATAGCATATTATGTTCCTTTCGTATCCTCCCATGACTTTGCTGTCAATTTAGTCACCAGTGGAGACAATACATTTGACGTGGTTTTTTTCTTTTAAGAAGAAAAAATAATATTTTGAATTGTACAATTATTAAAATATTTTAAAATTTTAACTTAATGCACACTTGAGATTAATTTTTTATTTGCTTCCAGGCGATGCAATTATGTTTTCTGACAAACAAATCACTGGATAGGATTAGGAGGGGCCAGGAAAAACTTAGGTTAGGCCAAGCCAATTCATTGATGTTAAGATTGGTCGCGACTCCCACGTCCTTTTCTTCTCCAGTGTCAATGGAATGAGCCAAGTCAACTTCTCGAACCAGTTCATTAGTCATGTTCCATTAATAAGATGCCTTTGGTAGTCTCTGAATCACTTCTTTCATTATTATTACTTTTAAACCCTAAGCCTCTATTTTAAAATTAATTCCCTTTCCCTGCTATTCAATTGACATTAGAAAAATCAAATAAGGAAGCATTTGGAATTCAAAATTCCAAATCTAAACCACAGTTTTGCCTTAAACTACTTTGAGTTGGGTTTAAAAATTTAAAAGAATTTCAAAATTCAGAAATATCAATTCTCTCCCTTTCTCCGTTCGTGTGCAAAACCTATACCAAAACGGTGTTCAAAAGCCCCCTACTATTTACACCTCAGGCCAAGTCCAAGTGAACCACAATTGGTTACGTTCATCCTGTAATCTCCCCACCCAATTTCATTCTCTTAGCACCAGGGGCCTCCATTGAGCCACCAGTTTGAAACTGGAATGACAAATCATGCTGGTAAGGGCAATTAGAGCCATTCCGGCATCCCCTTGAGCTTCTATAGAATATGCACGGCTTCTGAAACCTGGGTATCGTTTCTCTCTGATTCATATTTTGTGCAAATTCCAGGTTTTGAAAGTGCTCATGATGAAGGCCAGTATGTAACATATTTCGCTCATGCATTTCCTTCTTTTCCGATCCATGTTCCCTAATAAGGTTCTTAATGTAGTTGAAATCCTTTATAGGATTGGTTTTCATGGCCACTACTTTAGTTTGCGGAGCACCATTCGGCTGAAGAGCCATCATGCCTAAAGAAGGAAGTACCACATTGGGTACAGGATTGGGTTTCACGGTACTCACTGTAGACTGCACCTGGTTAGTTGAAGAATACAAGTTTGCTACCCTCGGCCTAGTTGCCGACACGTTGATGGATTCTGGCCTGGATAAAGTGATAGATGGAGCAACCTGCTTTGATCTAGATGTTGGATCAGTGTCCGGTTGTGCTGGCATCCTAGTGACTGGTGGTAGCATCTCATCAAGTGCAGAGTGCAAACATCCATTGGGAGGGATTGGCGCTGTAGGTATGGTAGATTTCAGGCAGGATGGGGGAGGCTTCGATGTGGGTTGCAACCCACCACGTAGATTATGCCAGTTTCCTTCTGCAGGCGTTAGAGCCGAAGTCATAGCAGGATTAAGGCGTGATGGGAGTATTGTTCTATTTACTGGCTTTGATGTAATCATGGTTGCACTGGTCACAATGCTAGGTGCTTGACAGTTATTGATCAGTTTCTCAATCATTTTTGGGTCACTTAAGATTTTAACTAGCAAATCAGTATCGATCAAGCTTCCCTTCTCCAGGCTTTTCATCAGAGCAGTTGCTGCAGCAGAGGCAGCTGTAACTACATCAGCGTCCATATCAGGTGATATTCCAACTATTGGTTTTTCACTGGCTGGTGGCTCTTGAGCAAGGTTGTTATATTCTGCAAGATTTAGGATTCCAGACAGCAGCAAATCCTGAGGCAATGCTGATGGCTGGGAGTTTACAGAAGTGTTCAAAGGTGAAGATAAATCAGATGGTAAGTCTGCCACTGCCTCTTCTTCAATAGGAGTGAGAGGGATGATGGGAGTGTGGCTATCATCATAATGTTCCCCTTCTATGGCCAATGAAATTGAGGGACTATATGTAAAAGGATGTGCAAGGCTTTGTTAAAGGCAGATAAACATTATTAGCACATAAATTAACAAGAGTGCGAAATTATACCTATGAGGAATTGCAGAAGGGCGCAGAAAAACTGCTTCAAGCACTTCCATTTCCCTCAGTTTTTGAGCCTCTGCCTCCCGGCTTTCTTCACCAGCTGCGACATGCCAGTTGTGACACATAACAAGCTGTTTCAAGGGGAAATTAAAAAGTAAGCCAACAGTTCTCAATAGTAGAGGTCAATTGAAGGGTCACAAATGTATAGTTTTTCCATCACAATATCAATGCGTAGGAATTTCACAACCTGTTCAATTCAAGAGAGGGGGAGAAAAAGAACCATGTGCTTACTTTTGGAGGGCACTTCCATTCAATCCTAGGGATGAGAGATGATTCCTTTTTCAAAAGATTCAAAGAATGACCGCATTCAAACCCAGGGGGAACGTCACTGAATTCATCACCATTTGAATGATGCAATATCCATGATGACTTCTTTTGAAGATGACCTTGAGATTGTGTGCCAATTTTAGAAGGACAATCCTCAGTTAGAAACAGTTTTACCTATTTGAAGCCAAAAAAATCCCACTATTTAGCATCTTGTACAAGTAGACAAATAATAATACCAAAAATATAAAGAGAATAATGTGCAAACATGCTCAAAAAATCTGAAGAGATGTACATAAGATTCACAGTAAATATTTCACAAGAGAGCTAGTCCACCAATAAATATGTCTCCTCATATGTATGCCCCAATAATAATGAGAACAAAATGGTATGAAAAATTTTGAATTCACACAGTATTCAAGAACTACAGCAGTCTTAATTCCCAAAAATTATTTTTTGCATCTTTGATGGGTCTCAAGTCAACTCAAATTCTAAACGTCTGAAATTTCAACAATAAGGCAATACCAATATGACAACACAAAAAAAAAGTAATTGCAGCATTAAGTAAA